>NW_005843085.1:275062-296755 GCF_000455745.1 Alligator sinensis
CTGAGAGGAATGATGAAATGGCTCCAGCTAACAAGCCTCAAACAGAATTGGCTTCGAGTACATAGAAATTGTGCCAGCAGGGCCTGGTGCTACCAAAATGGAAACCAGCACCTTGGCTCACTTCTACCCTACCAGGCATTTTGCAATCAGCTCATTTTGATTTTCACTTCCACACTTCATGTATCTAATTCCCTTAATCAAAGTGGGGGGTGAGGGAGGCAAGGGAAGCATATAGGGGCCTGTGGCACTGTGTTATCTGGCACCCAAAACCTGCTGTACTGTTGTGCTCAATCTCTCTTCTGTTGGGGAGTCGTGGTTCAGCCTGAATAGGAAGGCACTTATTAAAGAAAGTCACTGCAAGAACATTTAAGAACGAAAACTTCAACACAACTTATAGTCCAGCTTTGCCTCCCTCATTTGCCAGTTTCCAACCCCTGCTTCATCTTGCATGCATCCCACACAGACATTTAGTATAACAGTGATATAGTGCAGTAGGGTGTCACATCACCAGCAATGATGAACACCCGCTCACTTGAAACACTGGTTGGTGGACAGGACAGATGTTCCCGGGCAACCGTGTCCCTATCCTGCCACACCTGGCTGTGGGTTGCCCAATAGGCCAAGGGGTTGCAGTGCTGCAACTCCATATCTTTGGAGACATAGGTAGCCTCTGAGGCCTCCGTGCTACCTACCGGATGGTGGGGTCTGGTGCCTATGGACACCGACATGGAATCCATGCCCTTAGCCCACATTGGCAATGGCTGTAGTGAAGGAGATAGGCTCTTGGTTGGAGTGCTGGCATGGGGAAGTGGATCTTCCAAGTCCCCACACCTCTGCCCTTCTGTCTCTGTGACTATTCACCAGCACCTCCATCCAGTGATCAAGGGTCTTGCTGCTGCAGATGCTCCCCTTCACCCTTGGCACATGTCCGCCAGCATGTGGACCATACTGGACGACAACGGATCTAACCTTTTCTTGATGCCCTCCTTTAGCTGCTTCACCAGTGCCTGTACCTCTGGTGAAAGCAGCTTGCCCCAGCCAGGAACATCGATCCCCTGGAACTTCTCCATTTCATTCTCAAGCTCCTTCACTATGGCAATCACCTGGCTGAGAAGGGCATCGCCAGTGCTGAGGCTCTTCGTGGCCTTGAGGAAAGGCTTGAGGACCACCAAGATCTGGGACCTGGTACCCCACTGTGTTCTGTTAAGCGGGGCACTGATCCCAAACTCCCCAAGCAAGGCTATCTCATGGATGGCCTTCTGTTGCTTCACCAGACTTTCCAGCATCAGGTATGGGGAATTCCACTGAGTCTCCACATCCTGCATGATTTTGTTGCATGGGATGCTCTGTTCTTCCTGGTTGTCCTGTAGCATCTTGCCCCCTTGATGCTCTGGTGGAAGTAGCCTGCCACCTTTCTGCATTTTGAAATGAGGTGGCTGGTAGTGACAGCGGTGTCACTGAGAGCCCTATTCCCCTCTGAGATATCCCTGGCTACAAGGTAGAACTTGTGCACCACATCACATACCATCTTGACCATATTGGCCCCATTGTCAGTGACCATGAACCCGCGGGTGAGGGTGTCCTGTCCAACGAGTCACCCCTGCATCATGCGCTTCATGGCCAGCATGATCTGTCTTTCTGTGTGGGACTCATCCATCACCTTCACTGGAAGGAGAGCCCACCAACACCCTGACTGATTGCACCAGTGCCCTGTGAGGGAGAAGTAGGCATGATCTCCACTTTGGCTGCACCAGATGTCCAAGGTGAAGTGCAAGGCTTGCATAGCTCCTCCCTCAAGTACTCCCTGCATGCTTCAGAGAGGGCACCATCATCCTGATAAAGGTGGTATGTGCAGGTACTTGGTAGGATGGGGCCACGAGTGCCATAAGCCAGCTGAACCCTAGACGCTCAGCTAAGGAGAAGGGCTGACCATCCAGAGCAAGCATCTCCCCAATGCTTTGGGTGACCTCGTTCACCTATGGAACATGTCCCACTTTTTCTCCACCTTTCCCCCACTGGTGGCCTGCCTCTGCTTCTTGGGGATGGAGACTCTGGAGCAGAAGGGAGACTTCTTTTTGGGTACAATCCCACTGGTGCTATGCTGAGGAGGAAGAAGGGCAAAGGGGTGCTGCCTCCTGAGATGCAGCAGCATCGCCGTGGTCATGAAGTGTTTCCCCTCCTTGCCTCAGCTAATCTGCCTTTGGCAGTGCTGGTAGGTACTGGGATCACTTGCCACCTCAAAATGATCCCACACTACACTACCCTCCTGCTTCTGGGTTGAGGGTCAGGATCCTCCCTTATCCCCCTTTTCACCAGGCAGAGGCACAACAGGAGGACCTGAGCCACCTGCCCCACAACCTCCTCTGAGGTGCCTTCTTGAGAAAGAGACCTGGCTCTAGGGGAATGCTGAGAGGTTTGGATCATAAACTCAGATTCCCCCTCCTTCCCCAGAATGTCCTTTTCTATGGCCCTTGGCTCCTATGCTTCCAGATCTAGCTCCTCCTTTGGTACTGGAAGGCTCATGCTGGGAACTGAAATTGGGGTGGAGAATGTCATGCTGCTGCTGGTTAGTGGTGTTAGTAGTAAAGGTGCAGGTGCAGGCACTGCTAGCACATCATTGCTCCCACTAGCAGCAGAAGCCTCATCGCTGACAGAAAAGAGGGTGTGTCTATATTTGGGGCAGGGGGAACTCACAGCTCTCCTTCTGCCCCTTCTCCCTCTCCTCCCAGAAGACCTGGCACCTGTCTTTCCAGCACTCCTCATAATGTTTGGTGTGCTGCAAAATGTGTGTTTGTGTATAATATATGTTGTGCTTTCCTGCATAGTTATGAGACACTGTCAGGGGAAAAAAAAACAGATATCTTTTTGTAGGGTGGGGTGGCGGGGGGACACGAATCACACAGACTAACAAGAACAAATAAGAGGATTTGGGAGGATGAATAGGTTAAAGTAATGTATAGGGATAGCATTAGAGATTTTAGGCAAGGGTAAATAGGAAAGGACTGGATACAACTTACAAGAAGAGAGACTAGCTAGTAAGAAATTGGCTAGCAAGCCAGAGCCTTTTGGACACTGCTGCTCCAAGAGAGACAGGCCAGAAACAGCACAGATCACTTAAGAAACAGATTTATATGTTGTTTCTGTGTCCCTGCCCTAGCGAAATGTGATTGGAAGGGAACTCAGAGAAAGATCACAGTCACTGGCCAGCTATACATGTCAATATCAGAGCAATCTTCCCTCCCCCTGCCCCCGTGTTTCCATATATAGAAGATCACCCCATCCCCCTGCCTCTTCTCAGTTTCTGTTTCCTGCAAGCCTTCTGAATCTCCGAATCTCCTCGCATCTCTCCAAATTGATTCAGAGGCTTCCAATTCAATTAGGACCTTTTAATACAGGCTTGTCAAACATACAGCCCCAAGTGGAGCACAGAGCTGTGGTGCCAGCAGTGGCAGCGCTGGTGGAGCCATGGTGGCGGAACGCAAATCCGCAGCGGTGGCAGGGCAGAGGCGAGGTGGACAGGGCCGGCCTGCGGGCCCCAGCTGGCAGCAAGGGGAGGGGAGCTGCTTACCCCCGCGGGGTCTGGCTCATCAGTGAGCCAGGTTCTGCCGCAGCTGCTCCGAGGTCTGTGAGGAGCGGGGCTGCCCCAGTCGTGCCTGATTCTAGGAGCTGGGGACAGGCTCTGCCCCTTGCCCCTGGCATCTGACTGGGGGAGCTGCAGCATGGCCTGCATCCTGCCCATATGCATGGTGGATGGAGGCACGAGGTAAGTTCCTGTGTGGGGCTGGGTGTGCCTCGGGGCTGGGCCAGGGTGGATGGAGGCACGGGGTAAGTTCCTGTGTGGAGCTGGAGGTGCCTCGGGGCTGGACCCGGGTGGATGGAGGCACGAGGTAAGTTCCCGTGCGGAGCTGGGGGTGCCTTGGGACTGGGCAAGGGTGGACAGAGGCACGGGGTAAGTTCCCGTGCAGAGCAGACCCATTTCATTGTCACTTCCTGTAACTTCACTGGTGTCAAAGGTCACATGACATCACTTCCTGATGTGATGTCACTTCCTGTGAGGTCTTTGAATATGGCTCGCTGGCCCACTGGGTGATAAAAAAGTTCGTGATCCGGCCCCACGTTCAAAAAGGTTGGACACCCCTGTTTTAATAGGTCTCCCAATTTGATTTAGATTTGGAGATTCAGCTGCCAAATCGGGCCAAATCTCCTTCAAATCAAATTGGCTACGTAAGGTTTTCACAGCCCTAGTAAGTATTGAAATCTGCAAAATTAATACACCATGTCATAAATAAAATCAGGAAGAAAAATGGGGAAATCCTTGTCTGGACATCCATAAATGTGTCTCCTAGAAATAGCTGTGATTGATGGGAAAAAATGGGTAACAGGGAAAGTGAATAAAGGGTGAAAGAAATGCCCCTTGGTGCTAATGTACTTACCGAAATGAAGCTCTCACTCTCTGTGATTGACATTAACAGAGATGTTTCATTAAAAAAAAGTGCAAAGCTACTCAGGCATGTGCAGTTACAGAGTCCAATGATGCAAAAGCAGCAGTAAATGAACTACTGGCTGATGCAGGATTCCAGGGCAGTGCTAGGTGTTAAAATAAAAGTATATTGGGAAATATACTTGTCCATGGCATACAGGTAATAGAATCACAAAGCCAGAATTGCTCAGTGCCATCCAAACTCACTGTAATTGTTGGCAATGCCACAGATACAGGTGGAAAATGCGATGTGGGAATGTAAAGGATAATAAAATTTAGCTCACAGAGTCCAGATGCTGCTTTTGCTATAGCTTGTAACCTGTCCCCTTTCTAATGACACCAACTACAACATCACCTCAGCCCTGATAGTCCTCCAGTGCTTTCCCAGAATTTCTCCACCCCAGAGTAACACAGCTCAATGCAGGAAACAGCATGGAGCAGGACAGTTCAGCATAGCATGAAAAACCACGGGGTGGCTCTTAGAAGTCCCAGTGATGCTCCCAGGAAAAGGCACCTCCAATGAGAACAGAATAACTCAAGTGTAGCTGTGCAGTGTGGTTGATCACTCTTGAGACAGGTTAATTCATGTTGTTTGGCCTGGGTTCCTATCACACAAGCTACATGTGCAATGAAAATATACTCAGAGCAGTAACAGAGTGCCACATAGCTACCAAGGAACAGCTGATATGCGATGAAGCCCTGTGACATTTCACCCTGCGGTAAGTTCTTTGTACATCTGTACCCTAGCGTTGTTACATGTAGGTATAAGCCTCTTGGGACAGACACTGTTTCTGTGTTCTGTGTTTGTACATAGCTAATTACACTAATGAGGTTCTGGTCCATAACTAAAACTTCTAGCTATGAAAACAATACAAGAGATTAAGCTGAGGAAGTATTTTTCAATGAACACTTTATATGGTAAATATTGCCGTGTAGCATAATTGGAGTTGCAGCTAGCAAGGGATGTGAAAGGTAACAAGAGTTTCTACAAGTATGTCGGTAGCAAGAGGAGGGTGAGGGAAAGTGTGGGTCCCTTACTGAATGGGAGAGGCAACCTTGTGAAAGAGGGTGCAGAAAAGGCTGAAGTGCTCAATGCTTTTTTCCCCTCAGTCTTCACAGGCAAGGTCAGCTCCCAGGCTACTGCTCTGGGCAGCACAGTTTGGGGAGGAGGTGAGCAGCTAACAGTGGTGAAAGATCAGGTTAGGACTTATTTAGAAAAGCTGAACACTTACAAGTCAATGGGGCTGGATGGAATACACCCAAGGGTGCTGATGGAGTTGGCTGATGTGATTGCAAAACCACTAGCCATCATCTTTGTAAACTCATGGTGATCAGGAGAGGTCCAGATGATTGGAAAAGGGCAAACATAAACCAGTCATGCACACATCAATCCCTGGAAAAATCATGGAGCAGACCCTGAAAGAATCCATGTTTTAGCACTTGGAGGAGAAGGTGGTGACTGGGAACAGTCAGCATGGATTCACCAAGGGCAAGTCATGCCTGACCAACCTGATTGCCTTCTAGGATGAGGTGACTTGCTCTGTGGATGCAGGGAGACCGATGGATGTAGTGTACCTTGATTTTAGCAAGGCTTTTGATATGGTCTCCAACAATATTCTCACAGGGAAGCTAAGGTAGTACATACAGGCTGGAAGAATGGACTGTAAGGTGGAAAGAAAACTGGCTGGAGAATCAGGCTCAGAGGGTAGTAACCAACAGCTTGGTGTCTAGTTGGCAGCTGGTATCAAGTGGAGTGCCCCAGGGGCTGGTTTTGTTCAATGTCTTCATCAACAACCAGGAAGATGGCAAAGAGTACACCCTCAGCAAGCTTGCAGATGACACCAAGCTGGGGGGCTGGAGGGTAGGGCTAGGACTCAGAGTGATCTATACAAATTGGAGGATTGGGCCTAAAGGAATCTCATGAGGTCCAATAAAAAGTGCAAAGTCCTACGCTGAGGAGAGAACAATGTCACACACTGGTACAGTCTGGGGTCTGACTGGCTAAGCACCAGCTCTCCAGAAAAGGACTGATGGGTTACAGTGGGTTGCAGAAGGCAGACATGGTTACCTTTATTTTTTCTTGATGAGCTTGGACTGCCCCTAGCATCTCTGCCATCTGCTTGCTGAAATCTTCTGCCAGTCTGCTGCTCCGTCTGGTTCTGAAACTTCAGCTCACAGTAAGTTGTCATTTCCTTCTGTCTAACTGCTGAGGAAATGGGAACAGAATTGAGACTTGGTTTGCAGACCCAATAGCACAGTGTGGGAGGGGACAAGGTGTGTATTACAGGAGGATCCCAGAGTAGTCTATTATCCCATGCTAGAAGATAGGAATTGGGGGAAAAGCCTCTATTGTTCTACTTGGAATGACCATTGCGGTCTCTTCCACCCCAAGGATTCTGTGGTTCTCTTAAACCAGATCCTGATAATCTAATATAAAGCTGACTATGCATCCTCAGGAAAGCTTGTTGCAGAGCCTTTGATGAAAACACCCTAAGAAAGCAAAGCTTATCATTAAGCACACAAAGATATCAGTCTTAAAGATGCCAAATACCTTATATACAACAGATTCTTGTGGTCCATTTAATCAGAAGTTTTACAGCAGTCTGATACCTACTTTAGAAGGGCTGAGCTATGGTGAAAACCTGCTATGTACTTCTGGCAAAAGAAGAGAGGAGTTGATACAGGGAACTTACCAAAGATCTGTAGATCAAAAAAATCTCTGAGCTAAAATCTTCAAAAACATGAATTTTGAAGGGTAATTGTGGCAAAAATGAAATCTCATCCCCTGCTCATAATTATAAGACTATTTTTCATGAGAGAAGAGTGGTTGATGTAACATTGAAAGGAACAAGCACAGAAACTCATGCACCATGAGGAAGGAAAGCATACTAGTTTGCATTTGATATATGACCTCCTGCGCATGAATCCAAGTAAGGAGAAGAAAGCACACGTTGGTGACATGGGTCTGAAAGGCAACACAGCTGAAGATTCAGAACATCTTCAAGAAGGACCTTGGAAAAATGGTTCAGCTAAGGCTTCTCTTTCTTTGTCAGCAGTGTTTACTTAGTGGCAGGTAATTCACTCAAAAACTTCTGGAGTTTTCTACCAGTCCCTGAATTAACCAGTGCTGTTATTTTTCTACAATGGTGTTTGATCTCATACAGTACCTTTGTTTCCATGTTCCTGACTTTTAGAAGGATCAAATTTCACAGCCGAGTAGGTTATCACTGGCTCACTCATGGCCGATGGTGCTACAGAGACAGAAATTATAAACCAGGCTTTAGGAAGCTGAGTCAGGAAGTTGGCTCTCATTCAGAAGAAGTTGATAGCTTTGTAAGATAGCCTCATGCACTTTGATAACTATAGGAAGGACTGATACTGCTGAGCTTTCTAACACACTACTTTCTGTAATCACATTACAGAAGTCACGTTCAAAGGAGGATAAGCTTACAAAGCATCTTCAAAGTTAGTATACAAAGAATTAAGTTTGTCTGTACAACTTGAATTCACCTCTTGTACAAATATATTATTTATGAGGCAATATACAATTACACTGTTCACCCTTTGCAGCCCCTGGGATGGAGTGCACACTGTTCTTCAGCCAGGAAGGTGCCTGTGCAGCCTGGTGAGCCCAGGAGCTGCAGCGTGCACACTGCAGAGGGAACCTGGAGAGAACGGAGCTGCTGGGCCGCAAAGACGCTCATAGCTGTAAATCAGCAGTGCTCCATCAGAGCCCTTGGATCTCTAATGTCAGCACAGGATCTGGCCCATGATGCTTCATGAAAAATGGAAGAATCTGAGTCTGAGTCTATAAAGGGAGCGCCTTTATAGAACGGGCCTTTTTTTCTTCTACAGTGTCAGTTAGTTTTCAAACTGAAGGGCTCACTGCAAAGACTGAGTTAGGATGCCGCAGTGCTGTGACTGCTGAGCAAAGGTAATAGCTCAAAGCCGGTGTCCACACCCTTATTATCATTATTGGTTGATGCCATCCAAGCTGCTTAGCTGCTGCATTTGCTCTTTAAGGCCCCAATCCAATAAACAACTTAAACAAATGCTCAACTGTAAAACTCTGGGGGCTGCTCTGTGCTTCCTGCTCAGCCTGTGCTCAGTCCGTGCTTTGCTCCATGAGAACACACTGCCTAATGCAGCACTGAGCAGTGGTCAGCCTGGACTCTGTGCAGGGCTGAGGCTGCTGGCTCCTGTGGTGGGGCAGGGGGGACTGCACCTCCACTGCACACATGGCCTGGGGCTCAGTTTCCCCATTCATGTCCTGCCTTGCTGCAGTCCGCATTTCTGGACACTGAGCACTCTTCCAGGGCAGCGTACGCTGCAGTGCTCAGGACCCTGGATACACAACACATTTGTGTTGCTATAATTGCTTCTTACACCCATGTCAATGTGTTCTTCGGTCCATGGATGTTCCCTAGCATTCAGGAGTGGTAATGGATCTGTCTGCCCCCAAGATGGAGAGCTGTATAGATAGGCACATGAGGAAAGCCAACAGGCTACAGAGCCACTGCACACTATGGTTAAGAAATATGTAGGAACCTCTTGGACCCCACAAGTTCAGCACTGTGTTGTAGCAAGAGTGGCCGCACTCTGAAACATGTTCCGATTGTTACAAGATGCCAGTGAGAGGAGAACTTGAGAACCCAATCTGTGCATGAACAGGGTGACATAAGTAAGTAGCCTTTCACCTGCAGATTAGCTGCCAATTGCTCCCTTGCAGCAGGACAAAATGAGAAGAGACTCCCCTCAGTTCATTTCTCCATCATCTGTGCCAAAACATTTCTCCCTGCAGCACCTAAGAGCTTGCTGGATTGCCTGGGTGCTACTGTATGCCTTCCAGCATATATCATAGTCAATAAAATCAGAAGTCTCTGTCATATGTAAATAGCATTTAGTTGTTTAAATACTCCTCATCCACCTCCTTCTCCTGAAAAGGAAGTCTTCATTAATACTTCCAATGCTGTCACTCTTTTGTGTTCTCTCATTTTACGTTTAGACACAGACTTTCAACAGATCGATGGCTCACCTGCTGTAGGACTGTGGGACAGGTGTGAACACAGTGAAATCTAGTTAAGTAGCCACCGAGATAATTTGTCACTGTGCTATTGCTAGTCTGTGCCCTGAGTCCCTCTCAGATTTCTAAATAAAATAACTTAGGTAATTTGCTCTCTGTTAAAATGCAAATAGGCACTTCAGAATATGCAGATGTACTAAAATCACAAAGAAATTAGCTGCCAATAATTAGTCAGCCTAATAGGCTACAGGAGAGTTATTCAAGGGGTCCCTTCAAACCAGCTGGTGCTTGCTAAGTGTTGAGCACTCCTCAGCTATCCTGCCCTCAAGCCCCTAGAGACGATTGACTGCTCTGTTCTAGAGAATGCATTTCTCTTTTGCCAATGAACACGTGGAAATGGGCAAAGCACAAAACTTGTCATGCTTATTTTGGTCCATCCTAACTGGGCAGTTCCTACACAGTGAGCAGCACTATGGCTTTTGGTAAAAAGACACTTGATGGAAAGCAGTTTTCTGTCTGATCCTAACGTACTTCTGTAGCCAGGCTGTCCAACTTATGAGCGGACAGGGCTGCCCCCCATGCGGGTCCCCTCCCACTGCTTGAGCACTGTGGTGTTGCCCCACCCACTTCACCACATGGGCAGTGAGGACAGTTTGGCTGTGGGCTTCCTCTGCCTCCAGCCCCCATGGGCTGCACCACCTTGCTCTGAGGCCCTGGCATAAAGCAGAAGCAGGAGGAGTGAGGGGGAGCCCGGAGACCCTGTTGGCAGCAACAGGAGTAGCAGCCAGAAAGGAGCCTGGTGTTAACAGCTTTTGGGCGGCCTCCAGCTGAACAGTCCTTTTCTATAGCAAGTCACAGTACCAAATATTCATTTTCGTACTGCATCTCTTTGTGGCGGCGAAGTGCCCCCACAGGCTCTTGAGGGAGAGAGAATAGAGCCCACGGACCCCAGACCCTGAGAACAAGCCCCCAGAGGGCGTACGTACCTCCCGGAGAACAGCGGGAGCAGGAGCTGCGTTTGCGGCCGCAGCTGCGTGAACCAGTGTTATGCCGGCTGTGGCATCAGCTGTTTCCGGCGCGGGGAACAGCTGAGCCAATCCCAGCGGCCGTACCGGCCACTGTGGGAATATTTTAAAACCCCATTGGTGCAAGGATGGGGAGTGAGCCGGAGAGAAAGAGCACGGGCTGGCAGCTCGTGAGGCAAGCTCCGGCACGGGAAGGAAATGACCCAGCCTGTGAGGCTCCAGCAGACAGCCCAGGGAAGGACTTTAAACCTTCTCCGGGAGGCAGAGCAGGAGGCAGACTAGGAGGTCAAGCAGGAGCACCCTTTTAGCCACCTGAAGAGGCTTACACCCAGGAGGCAAGGGAGCTCCCTGCTTGCGGTAGGGGAGAAGAGGCAGCTGAGAATCCGAGAGGGAGCTGGAATAAGGGGGATAACCCTGCAGCTCCTCCTGACTCAGAGGAATATTTTCTATAAGAAAAGAAATCTTCCCCAAGAAGGGAGGGAGAGTGACCGGAACCCTGGGAACTGGTTATACGGGGCCAGGAAACATCTGTAACGCATCACCCATCGGCTGGCGTGTGGACGGGGTGTAGGGGAGGCGGAGCCCCATGGAACATCACGTCGGACGACCGTGAGTACCACCATCTATCGGGAAGCCCATCCAAGCAAATATCTCCACTGTAGACCCCTCTTAAAGTGTGTTTAACATCCAAGTTGTGGCACGCGAGTTGAGGGGAGGGGCAACGCCCTGATAGACTGGGCGGCGAGAGGGGTGCAAGCTCCACACTCTTCCTCATTATAAATGTCAGAACTACTTATGTACTGCACCTCGAAGTGGCATGGAAAATCTATTGGAGAAAAACTGAGAAGGGTTAATTACCAAATAATCAGCCATTTTTTGGATAATTAGCCATCCCCTCTTGAGTAACAAATTTATCTGGTTTTACTGTATCTGCCTCTATATAAGGCAACACCATATCCTTTTTTTTCCCAGCTGCTTTCTTATGCGTACAATGATTATCTGCATCAATATTCCCCTTCTGTGCACTAACCCACTGGATCTCTGTCATCCACGTTCCACAGGGATACAAACGTGCCTTCAGCATTGCAGATCTGTGCTGTTTACAACTTGCAACGGGGCAGGCAAATCCATCAAAGCCACTTTATTATTGTAACACCCCCCCACACACATTTGGGTTGTATATTGTGTTGTTGGGTTTTTTAGGGGTTTTTGGGGGTGGGGGTTGCAGGCAAGGTGACCCCTATGTTTTGGCCATGTGCAGTAGTGCAAGTACTAAATTACTATGCACTACTGCATAGTAATTTAGTACTTGGTTACTAAATAACAGCACTGTAGGAACTGCACAGCTGGCTGCCCCTGAAGACACTGACAGCAGGAGCTCCCTTTGCCCTGCTGAGCTACTGCACAGCACATGGGATCAAAGCTGCCCCCACGCAAGGAGACGTGGTCCTGCTGTTTGTTTCTTAACATGCATTTCCCCAAACACAATGGGCAGACCAGAGTGATGCAGGCCAGGGGCCATTGGTGGTATTTGCAGAGAGTGCCTGACAAGTCTCCCAATCCACATTGCAATGGCTCTCAGGACTTGGGACACCCCATGGGTCTGTTCAGGGTATAGACCTCCCTCGCCCCTGTTTGGAGTCAAAAAGGTTTGTACATCCATTCCTGACACTGTCTCCCCATTACGTATGCAGTTCTGGGTGCAGCTAGGGCACTTCACTTAAAGACAGATGTGAATAGCATCCAGAAGATAGCAACACAAATGTTTAGAGGTCTAGAAAATATGACTTGAGTGAAAACGGTGGAAGAACTGGAATCATTTAGTCTCAGGAAGTAATGACAGTGGAGGTGGGATTTGTTACAGTCTTGAGATACCTGAGAATGGATATAAATAGATAGGCAGTAGACTACTCTCTTTGGCTGCAGAAGAAGGGACAAGTAGTAACCAACATACATTTAAACCAGGGACAGTTACATGGGGTATTAGGAAGAAGTCTGGGAATAATTCAGCACTAGAACAGAGGGTAGCATTAGAAGAGAGCTTGTGGGATCTTCATCCCTGAGAGTTTCCAAAAGACAGTGGGACAGATACTTTCCTGCAGTGGCTTAGAGAGAGATGCCTCACACTCCCATCTGTTGCAGCAATCTGCAGGGACAGTCCCTGCTGTGCCATGTGCTTGGTGGGTTGATCCATTTTATTTGTTCCTGATGGTTCCTTCTGCTTCTCACAAATACAGAACCGAGTTTCTGCACAGCCTCCAGGCTAGTTACCCCACCTTGGACATACACACAAGCTCCACCCTGATAAGTTGGATGATTGGGGTCTGGGAGATAAAATCTGAAATGGAAAGTCACAGATTACAAATCATGTCCATTCCCCTGAGCTCCCCATGCCAGGGGGCCAGGCTGGGAGGACTCTGTGCTGGTTGTACTGATGGCAGGGAAGGCTGAACAACTACTTAACAGAAGGAAGGTCAGAGATGCTTTGCAGTTTACAGCTGTAATGAGCTGGATGAGAATCCCTCAGCACAGGATCCCTGCCCCCTCATGGCACCTTGTACAAGACAGGGTGTGGTCAACATTATGTCTGGCCCAAATGTCACGGGGCAAAGACTCTGACCTTCCAAAAATTGCTCCAGATCAAACCTGGAGAACATTTTGTCTCCTCCCCCTACTATGAAAAAGGCTGTTCCCTGAAGCATCTCCATTTCCAAGGTAGATGAGAGAAAAATCCCTATGTTCACCTACAGAATTCCCATGTAATACGAGGGCAGACGGTAATTAATTTATCTATGATATAAATTAATGTACTACATGGCTCCTCAGTCTATCACTCCCCTGTGACTTGTCAACCTCTCCTGCTCCCTGTAATACATCTGCCAAGGCCTTGATCTAACACTTGAGCAATCTGAAAGGTCTGTCCTTTATTGCGGTATTTCTTATAGTCAGCAAGAGTACTGGGAATGGAAAATATAATGTGCCTTTTTTAGGGAGTGAAAAGCTATTTTAGCATAGTGAGGAGAAATCATGACTCTTCCAGCCAGTGACTTTAGAGGCATGGGCTAAGTTAGTACCCTGTCTTTATAGGGAAGCATCTATGAATCCCAGTACACAGCTGAAGATGTCCAGTAACACTTATACATTTCCTGGCTCTCACACAGCCTGGGTACCGCTCTTGAGTGATGGATGAGGCCTTTGCATAATACAGATTAAGCTAAGCAGTGCATCCTCTCCCTGACAGGCAAATAGAGCACTGCCTTATCCTCACATAACATTCCCAGCCAACAAGCCCATCCTGGTCCAGGGTGTCAGGATGCAGCATCTAGGAGAAAGGCGAATGACATTGTCTCTCTCCACTGCAGCCTTTGAGCACTCTGAGTCAGGTCTGCTTTACCAGGGGCACAGTGCCAGACTATCCCAGGTACACAGACCATGGGGCATGTTGGGCTGTATCAAGATGAAAGGTCCCACGCACACTTTGGGAGTTAGAACTCATCAGACCACAGCTCCATGGGAATTGGGAGAAGCAGGAGGCTTGCAAACACCTGGAGCCAGCTGGGGTTGGTGCTGTGTGGTGGGGTCTGTCAGTGTGCCTCTGATAAAATTCACAATCCCATTTAGTTGGCATTACCTGAAGCTTACATTTCCGTGGTGAATCATACCCAGGACCTTTGATGCACTTTGGTGTATAGACAAGAACATCCTAATGGCACATACTTACAAGGAAGAGGAGAGCACTGAGCCATCCACCCAGGCCCATTTCCTAGTCTCAGAGTTGTAGGAATAATAATAAAATACAGCACTGTTGGTATTTTCATAGTCGGTGCAGAGACTTCTTCTATACCTAACATTGGGTTTTCACATCCCTGGCTGTTTTCTGAGGTTGTTAAAGAAGCTTTGGAGAAACTTGCTGTGAGGATCTTTCAGGGAGAAAGTTCAAGTTGCAACCAGTCTGTGCACTGACACCTTTCTGGCTTCATATTCAGATCAAATCATTTTTTTATTCTGTTAATGACTGTGACTCGGACAAACATAAGCTTCGCTCTAGGCATGTCACACCTCTTTTCCTGCAATCTCTACAGTGTACCTAAGGAACAACCTTATCGATTCTCACATCACATATGCTGCTTGTTCACTAATATTGGGTCGTCCCTTTATGGGACCTGCCCAGAGACTTTTCCAAGGTTGCTGTCTTGGGCATAAACCTGAGAGTGATACTGTGAGCTATTGGCCCTGCTTTGATGGTGACCTCACAACTATCTTCCCTAATATATCTATATCTATATCTATATAGATAGATAGATAGATAGATAGATAGATGAGTTGCTCAAAATTGTTAGGGAGACAATATTTGGATTTTCAGGGAGTATTGAATGTGCTGCTGAATAAAGGCATGACCTATGGAGCTAGCAAAGCTGCTGACCACAAGGCAGAATGATAGCTAAGCCAGCCATTTGCTTATGCTAAGTAACCATCTTAACTATGTAAACCATTTTCTGAGGAAAAAAGCAGCAAGTGAATCTGTGTGAGTCTGTGTGCTGTGAATGAGGTGTTGTTTTATGAATGTGGAAGATGGTACAACCTGAGACAGGAAAACAGACTGGAATGTGAAAAACAACACATAACATATGTTCATCTTGGTAACAGAATCCAAGATGATCATAGGCGAAAAGGTGAATGGTGATTGGTGAAGAAGCCTCCAGAAGCTTCCAGGTTTGGGTCAAAGTCTATCCATTGACCAAAGAAAAGAAGTCAAGGTCTTAGGCATGCACTCATACCAAAAAGACATGTAAGTGAATGAAATGCATAGGCAATTCCATGCTAATGAAGCAAACAGTAAATAGAGGAGGAGATTGAGATAGGAGGAGAAATGGGTGGAACAAAAGGAGGGACGGAGGTGGCATGAATGTTAATGAGTATAAACCAAAGTGTATAAAAGTGGAAAAAAGCTATTGTTCAGTGCTGCTCCCCTGGTTACATGGGCTGTGTGTCTGTGAGGGATCTTGCCTGAAGCTGTCTCCATTCTGAATAAAGTTGTTGTTAGCAATATGTGCTTGTGTTTGCTCCCTGCCTGCTCTGACTAATGAGTAACAGGATCCATGAGCAATTGGATTGTCATCTCCCTAGTTGTCAGGCGCCACATGGAGTTGGGGTGTAACAAAAGTCACCTGTTCTACCTCACATTTCATGCTTGAATCCCTTCCGGCCAAGTTAAAGACATTTATAAGGTCCCAGTCTTGCTATTTCTGTAGGAGATGGCAGGGTAGATTAAATAATTAAATAAATAATAAAGATTATTAGAGACACAGAGAGAGAGAGAGCGCACAATGGAAACTTCCCCCGGGGTGGCAACAGACCAGAAACTCCCACTGGACATAGGAGACTCAGACTGCTTCCACGTTAATAAAAAAAACAAAACAGCACTTTACTTTAAACTCAGCATGCCCATGTGCTGAGCCGAGCACCTGCACAGAAGAGTCATGACATTATTTGGACCCACCTTGTGTCTATATAAGTTGGGCACTTTTGTGTGGAATTTTTCTAATAGTTGATTGGATCAACTTTAGCTAAAGGTGCCAAAAAGCCTTCCTGAAGTGCCTGGTCTGTACAGATGCTGTGGAATGGATTGAAGTAACATGCTGCTGCTTCTGGTAAAGTGTGAGGTTTTTGTTTTTGTTTTTGTTTTTTAACATCTGCAAACAGCCTCAGGCTTTCTTAGAGGATTTCTGTCTGGAAGCAGCTAGTACCAGGTCATTCGGTGCTTGGAGGAGGGATGCATTGACCTGCTGTATCTGGTGTGAAGATCTGGGAGATGAGGAGCCAGCAGAGGACACACATGGAGATCTGTACAATCACCTTTCAGGAGCGCTCTCATTCCCTCCTCAATTCCCCACTCCCAAGACACACACACATGAACTGAGACACGTGCCTATGTATGGTCTGTGCCCACTGTTTGCCTTGTGATGCTGTGCCTCCGACAGTGAGTGTCAGGGCATGTCACTGTCATGTAGCAGCGCTGCCTCCAGCCATCCCACAGAAAAAAAATCCTGCCTTTTTCCACTGACACCCCAGGCAGCTTCCCCTCCAGCTGAACATGGTTCCTGTCACCTATGATACATGGGCCCAGAGCCGCTGTCATCTCCAGCCTGCCATGGCAGCCTCCTGAAACCCAGTGTGCAGATTCGTTGCCCCCTGCCCCCTGGGAAGAGATGAGGGAAGAGATCAGAGAGCTCGGGTCATATTTGATGATCTGCTAAGGTCCCTTTACATTCCCCCAGGCCCTGGCTCAATTCCCCAGCTGCCCGCTCAGTTCCTCAGCTCTTCCCCAGACCAGTGTGAGCCATCCCTGCTTCCAGTGTGGGCAGTATAGGCACTATGCCCATAATTGTCCCCAAGGAGATACAGAGTGAACCTTGGAGACCATTTGGGGAAAAATTACCATCCATGGATGAGAGCCAACCCCTGTAGAAGAGATGGAGTGTGAATTCAGTGATTGGCCATGCCCAGGGATGACGTGGCACTCAATAGAAGACTTCCACATAAGAGTCAAGGCCTGGCTTGAAGGACAGTGGGGGACTGCCTTAGTAGAAACTGGCTCCACATGGACAGTAGTATGAAGGGAAATGGTTGGTGCTGGAAGCAGATGGCATAAAGTAGACCATCAGGAGCTGGTCTGCCTCCATGGAAAGTCCCAGACCAAGGAAAGGGCCTGGGTACAGCTAACAGTTGAAGGGCACAGCCACCAAGTGCTAGCATGCCTAGCCAGGCACTTAGCTCACCCGGTTTTGTTAGGTCAGGTTTGGCCCTGCCTGTGGGAATTGCTGAGCATGCCTGTTCAGCAAAAGACATCCCAATATAATCCTGAGGCAGAGGGTCTCTTACGTGAATCCCAGCTAAGCATGAGTTTTGGAAGACTGACCAACATGGATTGGCGGTAGGAGCTGGAGACAGAACAGTTCACAGTTCACAAAAGTGTGCTCAAGAAGGGAAAGAAGGCATGCAGAGGTGGGAAAAGCTCTTGGGACCACTAATGTTCACCTACTGAGAAGTCCCCCATTTTGCCACCAAGTTTTCACCATTTGACCTATTGTATGGCCACCACCCACAAGGGATTCTGGATTTGCTCAAGGAAGGTTGCAAACAACAGGAAGGGTTGGCACAAAGCACAATAGTGCATGTGCTGGAGAGGCTAGAGACTGCAAGAGCATTGGCATGGGACAAATAACAAACCACCCAAGGTTAGCAAGCAGTCAGATACAATCAATGTGTACGCACAAGAAAGTTAAATGAGAGTGATTGGGTGCTCATGCTGCTCCCTGATGACACCTCCAAGCTTATGGCCTGGTGGCAAGGACCATGTGAGGTGATACAACACATAGGCGCAGTGGACTATGACGTCTGGCAACTGGGCAAGTATAAAACCAAGCAGGTATATCATATCAAACTCTCAAAGAGGTGAATGGACAGGGAGGCCCTGTTTGTCACTGCCAGCCTGGAGCCAAATTAGTTTGGTCCAGAAGTGCCTGGACAAGACTCAGAAAGGCGTGTCCAGATGCATGCAGACCTAGTACAGGCACAGCAGCAGCTGGCAGCCTGGCTGGTGAAGCAATTCAGAACAGTGTTTTCAGATTGCCCTTGGAAAACTCAATAGCTGTAACAACAGGTAAATATCCCACTAGGAAAGCTTGTATGGGAGGACTGATGATGAATCCCCCCAAATCTTCAAAAGGCTGCGTGCAGGGGAGGGATGGAAAAACTGTGTAAAAGGCAGCATTGTTTGAACAGCCCTGCTTTCTGCCTTGGGGTCAGTTAGTGAGTTTTGCCCATTAGCAACCAGAGGTGCAGGACCCCAGACCCCCCCTGCACCTATCTCCTTGACAGCTGGCAGGCTTTGTGGCCACAGCAGGGCCTAGCAGCCAGGCCTGCAGTAGTTTTCCCCACCCTGTATCCCAAGACAGACACAGTTGCACATGCACCCATAACACAAGTTTTGCGTGTCATCAGTTGGGGGTGCAGGGCCCTGTATATCTCCTTGAAAGATGGCAGGCTTTGTGGCCTCAGCAGGGGCTAGCAGGCCTGTACTTTTGACCCCACTGCGGCTTAACATATACACGTGACATGAGTTTTTACTTTCAAGATTTTGAGGTGCTGTTTCCCTGAACTCCCTGCACCTATCTCCTTGAAACTTGACTGGCTTCATGCCCTCAGAAGAGGCTACCATTTCTGCAAGTTTCATTCAGAGCAGGCCAGAAATGACAAAGTCATAGGCTGTTTTGAGCTTCCCCATTATAGCCTATGGGCAAAACATTGAAACAGCATCGAAACATTGAATCTGTTTTGACAAAACAAAATGGACCAGCTGTTGTGAATAGAAATGAAATTTGAAACAAAATGCTGTTCCATCAAAATGCAAGTTCCTAATAGCTAGCCTCAGCTCGGGGTATGCCCCCAGCTGCCCATGTTTGAAAGCCTGATTGCCCAGAAAGGGCTGAAGGGCCTGCCCCTGCAGGCGTGCAAAGCTAAAAGCAGCCAGGAATGGAGGCAAGGGACTGCAGATGAGGATCAGGCCGGCAAACTTCCCCTCACCTAAGAGGAGCCTGCAGCCAGCTCATTCCCAGACGTGGGCTGCTGGGGTGGGGGCGCTGGACGTACCATGTGGGGACCAGATTGTGGGGACCATAAGCAAGAAGTACAGATAAGTGCAACCTTTTCCATTTACCTATATTATTGATTTGGGTTCACAGTTCTGGACTATGGGCAGGAAGCCCAGGGCCTCGGGGGAAAGCCTGTAGTTTCAAGGGTTCACCTCAGGCCAGTTGCCCAGGGAAGTCAGGGTCTGGATTGGGGGATTGTTGACAACCCTCTTCAGATAGAGTAAAAGGGGTCAGGTGGGAGGGCGGCCTGCCTGATCCAACATGCCCAGCAACACCCCACCAGGACCACAGCTATCTTGGCAGTTTACAGTCAGGTATACCCTGACACACAGTGCCTGAGAAATGACTGCCTCTAACTTATGAAAGATGAATGGAAATTAAGTCCATGCCTTGGCCTTCCCCACCAATCACTTCTGGTATGTTGTCAGGCCATTGAGGCAGGCCGTTCACATCCCCTTACTGTCCCCTCCAGTCCCAGCCCAACCTGCAACTTACCTCCTCATCCACAAAAAGCAGCAGGTGAAGCCACCCCTGGAGCAGCTCCAGCTCCCTCCCTTCCACCTGCTCTTTGGCATCCTCCTGCCTGACACCAGGCTCAGGTGGAGGGTGAACCACATATCATCAGGTCCCAAGCACAGCAGTAGTGTTTGGTGACCGGGTCCCCTGGTAACTGTTCTGGGGCTTTGTGACTCAGTAGCCCAGGCCAGCTGACACCTGTGCAAGGCCACTGTGACATCAGAGCCCTCGACAGCCAATCACAGGGACACTTGCCTGTAGACCCTGGGAGGCGTATTAAGCTACTAGGTGTAAAGAAAGGGGGTGAGAGGTTTTCAGAAAGGGGAGAGGGGTGAGGTTTTTAGAGCAGGGTGCTCCCTTCTCCCCCTGACAGAAAGGACACCAGTGGCATAAGGAATGCAGGACACTTTCCCTGCCCTCCAAAATAGAACATTCCTAAATCCATGGTACTCCCAGATGACTCTGGGCTTTACAGCTCCCTTCCCCATGGTCCTTTTTGGGTCATGTGTAGTGCACAGCTGAGCAATGCATGAGTCAGGCTGGGAATTGTGGCTCTTGGGCAGACTCTGCTCTAAGAGATTGAAGAGGGTCAAACATCCAAATAACAGAAATGGCTGGTGGTAAACATGGAACCCTCTTGGAAAGAGGTGCCAGGCTGTGTCCAGCTCTAGACATTGCTGACGAGAGAATGAGCATTTCTGTAAGAAAAGGGAAGTGCAGAAGGGAAGGGCAGGGACACTGGGCAGAGTGACAAGGAGTAGAAGAGCTTGGAAAGCAAAGACACCAGAGAGTGAAAAACTCAGGAGAGAAACCGTAAGCAAACTGTTAGGACTTGCAAGACGCAGGAAATACACAGGGTGTCGAGCTGTGCACAGACCCAAGCCCTGTCCAGCCTTGGAAACAGTCCCAGCTGCAGAAGGAAGAGCCTTTTTGATGCAGGAGTTTGCAGCCAGCAGCAGCAGAAGCCAGAGAGCACCCTGCAATGATGCTGACACCATGTACCAGGAGGTCAGTCCAGACAGCAAGAGAGAAGGCTGCAGAGGGGCTGTGTCTGGAAAAGCTGAAGCACAGAACTGGGCTTTTGCCTTAGAGACCCAGGGAGTGCTTGTGACTGAGAAGCAGGGAGTGCTCAGTGCCTGAGAAATGACTGCCTCTAACTTATGAAAGATGAATGGAAATTAAGTCCATGCCTTGGCCTTCCCCACCAATCACTTCTGGTATGTTTTCAGGCCATTGAGGCAAGCTCCTCACCTCCCCTTACTGCCCCTCCACTCCCCTCCAGTCCCAGCCCAACCTGCAACTTACTTCCTCATCCACAAAAAGCAGCAGGTGAGGCCACCCCTGGAGAAGCTCCAGCTCCATGCCTTCCACCTGCTCTTTGGCATCCTCCTGCCTGACACCAGGCTCAGGTGGAGGGTGAACCACATGTCATGAGGTCCCAAGCAGGGAAGTAGTATTTGGTGGCTGGGTCCCCTGGTAACTGTTCTGGGGCTTTGTGACTCAGTAGCCCAGGCCAGCTGACACCTGTGCAAGGCCACTGTGGCATCAGAGCCTTCGACAGCCAATCACAGGGACACTTACCTGTAGACCCTGGGAGGCATATTAAGCTACTAGGTGTAAAGAAAGGGGTGAGAGGTTTTCAGAAAGGGGAGAGGGGTGAGGTTTTTAGAGCAGGATGCTCCCTTCTCCCCCTGACAGAGAGGAAACCAGTGGCATAAGGAATGCAGGACACTTTCCCTGCCCTCCAAATTAGAAAATTCGTAAAGCCATGGTACTCGCAGATGACTCTGGGGCTACAGCTCCCCTCCCCATGGTCCTCTTTGGGTCATGTGTAATGCACAGCTGAGCAATGCATGAGTCAAGCTGGGAATTGTGGCTCTTGGGCAGACTCTGCTCTAAGAGATTGGAGAGATTCAAACATCCAAACAACAGAAACAGCTGGTGGGAAACATGAAACCCTCTTGGAAAGAGGTGCCAGGCTGTGTCCAGCTCTAG
>NW_005843085.1:296856-298413 GCF_000455745.1 Alligator sinensis
AGACACCAGAGAGTGAAAAACTCAGGAGAGAAACCATAAACAAACTGTTAGGACTTGCAAGAGGCAGAAATACACAGGGTGTGGAGCCATGCACAGACCCAAGCCCTGTCCAGCCTTGGAAAACAGTCCCAGCTGCAGGAGGGAGAGCCTTTTTGCTGCAGAAATTTGCAGCCAGCAGCAGCAGAAGCCAGAGAGCACCCTGCAATGATGCTGACACCATGTACCAGGAGGTCAGCCCAGACAGCAAGAGAGAAGGCTGCAGAGGGGCTGTGTCTTGAAAAGCTGAAGCACAGAACTGGGCTTTTGCCCTAGAGACCCAGGGAGCGCTTGTGACTGATAAGCAGGAGACTGGTGCTCAGGGGGATGCTCTGTCTGACAGTATTATAGAAAACATGGAGGAGAAACTGGACTACTGGGAGGGAAGCCCAGCACTTCTGATAGTTCCTGGTGGAGAACTCACCTCTATGAAAGGGTGATGTTATCCTGAAGGGGCAAGTCTAAGAGAAACTGGAACTGAAGAGCCTTGTTACTCTCCCTGCAAATGAAGTACAACATTGGGTTTCAGAGCAGGCAGAGCCCTGGTTTTGATGCAGAAGGTCCCCATGGTAAATGAATGCACAGACATAAGCAGAGATGCTCTAGAGCCAAAGTCTTCTGAAGGGCAGAGGTAAAGTGGGTAGTGGCGTTCCTCGGGGCTCGGTCATCAGGCCCGCACTGCTCAACATCTTCATCAGCAACTTGGACGAGAGGGTGAAAAGCACCTTGTTCAAATTTGCAGAAGACACTAAGATGTGGGGAGAAGTGAGCATGCTAGAAGGGAGGGACAGGCTACAACTAGATCAGGAAAAGTTACAGGGGTGGGCGGCTGAAAATTGGAAAGGTTTCAACACTGATAAGTGCACAGTACTGCACCTAGGGAGAAAGAACCAGCAGCATATCTACATGCTGGGGAACTCCCTTCTCATCAGCACAGAGGCAGAAAAGGATCTTGGAGTCACTACTGATTCCAAGATGAACATGGGCCGCCAATGTGAGGACACGGTCCATAAGGCTTACCACACCTTGTCATGCATCCACAGATGCATCTCAAGCAGGGCCAGAGAGGTGATCCTCCTCTTCTATGCAACATTGGTCAGGCCACAGTTGAAGTATTGCATCCAGTTCTGGGCACTGCACTTCAGGAGGGATGTGGACAGCATTGAGAAGGTTCAGAGGAGAGCCACTTGCATGATCAGGGGGCAGCAAGGCAAGCCCTACTAGGAGAGGCTACGGGACCTGAATCTGTGCAGCCTCCACAGGAGAAGGCTTAGAGGGGATCTGGTGGTCATCTATAAACTGACCAAGGGGGACCAGCAGGAAATGGGAGAGGCTGTGTTCCCCTGAGCTGTTACCAAATTTGCCCGTTACTTTTGGGTGTGCTCATTTATTAGGGATAGTTTCTAGGGTCTTGGTGATTCTGTCAATGTGCTGCTTGTGTTACTATACGGAGCTGTATCTCTCCCTTCTGCAAGCCCTCACCCCCAGTGGAGCTATCTTGCAGGACTCAGTCTCAATGGG
>NW_005843085.1:299758-304342 GCF_000455745.1 Alligator sinensis
ATTTGGAGCACAGATTCCCCATCATGCAGTGCTCCCCTGCTTCTCTGGTCCCAGAATTCACTGCAGTTTCTGCTTCAGGCTTTCTGGTCTCCATCTCTCATGTAAATGGATGGTCATCTGGTTCCATCTCGGATGCAAATGAGACCTAGGGCAGTTACTTCACTCTTGTCACCCTTATCTTGAGGGTCTTAGGTGTGTCTCTCACTGCATCTTAATCAGTTTCATTTATGTAGCAGAGGGGAGGGGGGGGGTGAGTGCTTTGTGAGTCAGACAGACTGCATCCTGTGCCAGGGTTGCCCAAGAATACACAGCTGAGACGTAACAGAGCACTACGAGGAGTAACTAGGAATAACAGCCATAAATTGATTGATAGTAGATTCAGGCTAGACATCAGGAAGTGCTACTTCACAGTCAGGGCAGCTAGGAACTGGAACCAACTTCCAAGGGAAGTGGTGCTCGCTCCTACCCTGGGGGGTCTTCAAAAGGAGGTTAGATAGACACCTACCTGGGATCATCTGACCCCAGCAGTCTTTCCTGCCATGGCAGGGGGTCAGTCTTGATGATCTGCTTGGGTCCATTCTGACCCTACCAACTATGAAAATATGAAACTATGAAAGTGGACAGGATATGAAATTGTAAAGTGAAAGCTGAAATACCTAGCAATTTGTGGTAACACTGGGGATTATTCTGAGAATGAGGAACGTAAAAATGAAAAGACTAGGTGAGCCCACTGAACGGGACACTTGCTCGTCACAGTAGGATGCAGGGTGAATCCCCAGCTGGCATCTCGATCAAAATTAATTAATTTGCTATATAAGGCGAAAGCTTCTGCTCTGCATATTCAAAGTCAAGGGTTTATATAGGGAAGTGGAGGGTCAGTCCTGACCACACGAGAGGGCAGCTGTTGGAGGACACCATGTCCTGAGATTTGCTAAAGGCCCCAGGTTCTTCAAAGGTACAGCCTGCCTGGAAGATGTGCCCACTGTACTCAGAGGTTGCTGACAGTGAGGGCCACCACCTCTGGCTTGCCCACCCCTCTGAGCGATGCCTGAGAGCAATGGTAGCAAAGGACCATGAGTGGTCTGCAGTTATACAGAGACAGTGAGCCTGGGTGGGCTGCATGCTCATGTACAGGGGACTCAACACTGTCAGTGCCAGTCCTGGCTGGGAGATGCTGCCAGTGCTCTAGTCACTTACCAGAGGCTCACTTCTCTGCTCCTTTTTGCCTATTATCTCCTTTAGGCCCACAGGCTTTCCTCCTTCCTGAGCCCAGCTCCCCTGGTATCCAAGGTCTACTGACATTTCCAAACCCCAGGCTGCTCATGTTCCTGGGTAAACCACCCTTGAATCCAAGACCTGGAAAGCCTCATGTGTCGGACACTCTCACACACCCATCTGCAAGGCAAAATAGGGACTGTTAGTGAAGGCCTTTACTTGTAGGTCTCTCCTCTCTGCTGGAGGAAGCTGCCTTTCCATATGATGCTTTCAGGTTCTGGTGACCAGACCAGCCTTATTGTAGACAACCCTAAGTACTTATCAAACTCATCCTGGAGTACAAGGGACAGCAGTACCATATCTTCTTCCTCCTGGTCCTGTTTCCTGTTGCCTTTAGACATCAAAAGGTCTTCAAAGAGCTTGCAGTCTTTTCTGGGTTTGGCCTCAACTTTCTCCAGCTGGGCCACATCCCTGAGCAGCTCACCTTCCCCCTTCCCCCTGTGAACCAAAACATTCACATCAAAGATACCTCAGTTCACATCCAGCCTGACCTGATCACTGAAGAGGCAGGATCTATCATAGAGCCATGGGTGTTCGAGGTCCCTGGACTCCAAATACATGACACAGATGTGAACATCTTCCTCTGCCACTCTGCAGACACAGCAGGGAGAGCTCCAATCAGTGTGCAGGTGACACGAGATCCAATCAGGGACACTGTTCCAGTCATGAGCACCTGCCAGGACATCAGCAGAGATCAGGGAGTAGGTGTGGAGTCTGGGTTTCGGATGTCAGAGGAGGTCAGTCTGGAGATGAGGGAGACAGGCAGAGGCATGAGAGGTGGGACTGGAAATGTCTGAAGAAAATGGGTAAGTACAATAGTTTATGGTGGCCAAACAAGCACTGGATGAGGACCAAGGTTGTAGAATCAAGCATTTGGAAAAGGGGATGGAGGGACAGACAGATGGTTGTTTTAAAAGCTGGAAGGGCAGACATGCCCCCCTCATGTGGAGACTGCAGAGGGGAAGGATGGGCAGGCATGTTTCTAGAGAAGATGAGACAAAGCACCAGTCACTCCTGCTTCCAGCTGCTCTCCTTCCCATCTGGTGAGACTGACTCCTGCCTTCCCTTGGTGCCCCCAGCCCAGGCTGGCATTCACCACCTCTTCTGCGGCAGGACCCCCAGTGGCAGCTCCAGCACCTGCCCGTCTCCATGAGACATCTCATTGTCTCCCACTCTGCAGCCCCTGTTGCTCCCAGAGCAGCTCTCATGGGACCAGTCTTGGGTGGGAGGATGACAGACTGGCAGTTGCGGGCATCAGTTGCTCCTGGTTACCCAGTGCCAGGTCATCACTGCACATTATGATGTCAGAGATGCCCTGGCCAAGCCTACACCTCCCTTATGGGTCATTTGCATTGGATACATCATTGCCTGAGGTGCATCTGGGTAAACACTCCCTAAGGGCAAAGGCAGACACATGGTTCATGTTCACAGGTGAACACCCATCGCCTGATAGGAGCCAGCATCGGTGACTGAAACTCAAGCATGCCAATCTGGATGGGAAGGTCTGGTATATCAGAGGATGATGCAGCCTGGTCTCTCATGTCATTCTCCATCCAAATGTCCATGTGGGGAGAGTGACTACACCTCTTTCTCTGATCTCCGGGCACTTTTTCCTTATTCTTCCGAAGAACAAGGTCAGGCCTTAATGTAAAGTGCCTCCCGCCCTTGGGCTGGTGTCATGTAATCTTCTTGACCATCAAGAAGCAGCTGCAGCATGATCCAGCTTGGGACACCACGCCTCTCCAGGCCACTTGTCACTCATGTGCCAGAGGTGGGCCACCCCAGCAGTACAAGCTTATTTGGCGAGTAAGCTGCAATCTCTTGGCCCAGGGTGATCAGAGTGTGGAGGAATCACCCCTCCAGTCTGCCTCACTGATGTTAGCAGGCAGCCCTCCCCGATCTGCTGCACTGAGTTATGGCCTGGGCTGGAGACAATCCTGCCTCCATTTTCTCCATTTCCAGTGCCGGTCATGTGACGAGTTCCCTCACCTGGCAAGGTGATGTCATTGGAAGCACCAGGCAGGAGCCAGTGGGGCTGCTTCTGGTGGGAACCTAGTGTTGAAGTCATGAAAGGTATATAAGAGGGTCCCCATGAGGAAGCGGGAGGATACATATCTGGACCGTACGCTATATTTGAAGCCACAGGTCCAAACTAACTTTCCAGGACTTGAAGGAACCCCATAGACTGCCGTACAACCTTTTTATGGAAAGTTGAAATCATCATGTGGCTCAGAGAAGGACTTAGCACAATTTCCCACTATGAGCTGTTCGAGGTGTTCCACTTCCTTTTCCATCCACTTTGCTCACATCTCTTTGTAGGCCCCAAACTTCAATGTGGTATTGCCTGTAATTGAGGCCTTACTATGTAATGCCAAACTGACTATGTAATTACTAACTTACTTCATTAAGTTTGCCAACTCCTTCGAAGCCTGTCTTGCTGCAAGAATTGTAGGGCCTAGAGAATTAGAAAGGCAGTGAAAAGTACAGCCTAAAGCAGTTGATTGGAAGGAGAAACTTAAGTATCTTTCCATGTGCACACCCAGAGGAAAGTTATCAATTTGGACTGCATCTGTGGGTTGCTATTTTAGCAAAGGAAATTCAACTCCACTAGGGGTGAGGTTGGTTTCAGAAGTTGAGTCCCCCAGCTGGGCAATATATTTGACTTTATCCCTGGCCAGTGTCTTCTCAACTCAGGCTGTGTCACATGACACATAGAAGAAAGGATGCCTGTCTCTGAGCTCCAGCAGCCTCACACACACTTCTGCCTTTAACCTTTGCTTTGTTCTCCAGACACTTCAACTGACCCGTCTTGAGAAGTTTCTCCCATGCTTTGCAGCCTAGAGAGTCTGGAAATATGCTAACACTCCAGTTTGGCCATCCCTTCTCATCTCTTTGTAATTAATTTTTCTCCTTTTCTATGCTAGAAACCCCTCTGCCATCTTCCCAAGCTCCCGATTTCCTTGGTGCTTGGGATCACACCCCTGTGCCTGGTTTCAATGGGAACCACCAAGCTATAAGCTGCCTGGTAGAAATTTGCATTGGTCCCCCCAGCTCTCCGTAGCCTGCTATGCAAACATGTCCTGGATGGTAGTGGGTAGAGAATTTTGTCAAGAGAGACTTTGATGACATAAACCTGACTTTTGCATGACCCTGATAAGAAACACATCTAACTAATGACTGTGGGAAGCCTGTCCAGCAAAGGATGTTGCTGGGTGCTCTGATGTTTAAAGTCAGTGAGTTGGGCAGACAGCACAAGAACAAACCTCAAAAATTTAGGTGGGGACCCTGCCCCAGCTGCTCATTTCCTGC
>NW_005843085.1:304352-307395 GCF_000455745.1 Alligator sinensis
CCAAACCAGTAAGGCTGTGGGTGATACTTGGTGCAGATGAACACATAGAGAACAAATCTTGTTACCACTGCAGCCAACTCTGAGTCAAACTGGACAGGAGCAGTGACGCTGTGGCCTGAAAACTCAGAGGTCACAGCTGCATTGTGGTTTCCAAACCTGGCTCCTTCAACCACTTTAGCAGGTGATGTGCAACGTGTGTGGTGACTTGTTGCCTGCCTATTTCTGTTTCAGCTACGAGCACTTCTGTAGCTTTACACATGGCTATTCTGGGCCAGATAGATGGTGAAAATAAGCCTAGCTCTATTGAAATCATTAGAGTTAGGTTGACTGACACTAGCTGAGAGTCTGGCCTGCAACCCCTATAGCTGTTTTTAGAAAGAGGAAAGTATTTTCATGCAGTCCCAGTGCCATAGCACAGTACAATTGATTCTGTTTTGTGCATCAAAAATGCAATGTTGTGACATAGACTTTCTAAGCAGAACTGAGTTCTTCGCATTCCTCTTTGTGGGTTGCTGCTTCAGAGATTTGCAGATCTCAGCCTGGGCTGAGGTGCAGATGTCCGATGCGAGCAGGCAGTTTTCATTTGAGAACTCCATGGAGATGCTCTTAGTGCATACTGTCTGGAGTAGTCATGTTGGCTGGCATCGATTGACTGTTAGCTGTCACAAGGGCTCAACCAAACTATGGCACAGTTTCTGGGCAGAAGCTGAATGCCTGTATCCCTCCTAAATATAGAGTTGGTCCAGTCAAAGATATTTACACAAATCCTGACCTCTCACATTTTTACTCACACCATCAAGGCTGCAACATCCCTCCAACAGGCTTTGAGCAAGGCCAGGTTTCCTGCTGTCATCTCTCCCCTCAGTTTGCCCTTCCACATTTCAGGAGGCCTGCTTTGGAAGGAGGCTCATTTTGCTACCATCTGTAGGTCAGAGTAGTCCCAAGAATGAGTCTCTAGGCTGAGAGTGCCAGACCCCAGTAAGGGATTTGGCCCCTCAGTCCCTCTTGACCTGCTGGTTTCTGGGTGAGTCAGGACTCTGTGTTTTCAAATCTCAGCTCCCTTGCCCCCTGAGCGATGAAGGAGATAGTACCTGCCAATGAGGCTGAGTGTAGGTAAAACCCTCCACATCTCCCACCACGTTCTGAGCCTGTCAGGTGCTGAGCTGAAGAATGAAGGGAATGAACGTCTATGCTCACCGTTTTAGCAGTTTTCACTCATGACATTTCAACTTGTAAAACAGATTCTTCTGAATCAGCAACCACTGATTTCTGGGAAAGTATTGAACTCTCATTGTGGTGGGCCAGTAGGGGGTGCTCCTGCGTTGAGCCGCCCACCTGCCTGTGCCCGCCCACCTTCCCAGCTCCGAGTGCCTCCCTGGAGTGCCTCCCGTCCGGCCGACCCCTTCCTTGGAGCACACCCGCTAGCCTGGGGCTGGACCACCCCCGCTAGCCTGGGGTTCCTGCTGCCACTATCCAAGGTTCTGGACTCAGTTCTAGATCTGTGCACCTTGGAGAACACAGGCCTGATCGTCCAACGAGTACTAGACCCAATACAAGCACTTGGGGCACTTCCCCAAGTCAGGTGCTAATTAGGGAAGCCTCCCTTAGTCCACAGACCTAAGGGGCTTCCTTGGCATAATTTAGACCCACCCCTCAATAAGTCTCCCACACTTGTCACAAGGAGAACTTTATTGATTACAGGGGTAGGGCGGAAACAGGGTAAAGGGTAGAGCAGTATCATGGAAATATCAGAGGAATATCAGAGGAATCCCAAAGAGCAAACTAGAGTGGCTGAGGTAGCTGTTTAAACACACATCTGAGTTACTGTAAGCTGAATATCTAGTCTGATCTCAAGTAGCTCACTCACACGCATCATCCAGAGGTGGTTGGAGTTTTCCTCTGGAGGCAGGTCACTCTTGGAGCATGTGGTTATGAGGAGAGAGCCAGTTTCAGATTCACCTGGATGACCGCATGGCTAATGGCTGCCCTTCTTTCTGGCCCGGGCCTTTTTATCACCTTTCTGACCTCAGCAGCCCGGTCCAATTGAAGCTGCCAGTGCTGACCACAAGCCAACCAATCTACCAAAGCATCACTGGCTACCTGGGCCCGTGCGCTGAGCCGGGCTTTTTCCCCCCTGCCTAGGTGACCAGAGTATCCGCCTCCCAGGCACCAGGCTTTTGTCATGTAAACACCGGAGGGAGATCCCCGCCCTGAGGGATTCAACACCAGCCTCTCACGCTGGCAGAGAGAGATCTCTGGAGATGGGACACAGACGGTGGCATTGAACTCTCATCACTCACACTCATACCTCAATGGTTTTCACACCATGGTTTGACTTCAATCCCTTTAAAAGCCTAGGGTCAGAGCCCTCTCTCCAGGCATTGTGTTCCTGTATGCTTATGTTGCATGTTTGTATAGAGGAGTGTTTGTGGATGCCAAAATCCCCAAATGCTGTCACATATTTTCAAACTCCCCCATAAAAAATCAACTGTGGGCTAGAATTCGGCCTGTACCAAATCAGTTTCAAATGGCTCGTTTTAAAGAAAAGACAGTGAACAAGCAGTTCAGTGCAATGCAAGTAAGAACTCAACCTTAACTTCAGTTGGGACATGTCTAAAAGAGCATGTGGTGGTAGTGTGTGCTGGGAACTCTCCCAGATCTTCCCCCTTACATGCCCCTCAGAGCAGTTGGGTTCTTTGCAGTCTATTTAATCTTAGATTTATACAAGGTTTTATAAAACAGGAGTCATTTCACATTGTGAACCTCAGGAGAAGTGGGGAGTGGATCTGGATGGCTGGCTGAGTTGTCTCTTCTGGCCTTGAGTCCATGTCACCAGAATGTTTTCAGCTCTGACCCAAAGTGCAGCATTAATGCTAGTGTGTGATTCACTGTGGGCCTACAACAGTACCAGTTAATGGCATTTGTAAAGGTTATCAGACACCCACAAAATGACAGAAAGAGATAGGCTTGGAGCCAGCCAGGGCCTGCAGCTTTCTGTACTTCCTGTTTCTCCAAGACATCTACCTTTGGATGAACTATTTCC
>NW_005843085.1:307405-308520 GCF_000455745.1 Alligator sinensis
TACATCTGTGTCCTTCTTTGTAGACATACCACAACATGCCTGCAGCTTCTAAGCCCAATGGACTCAGGACTTGGGCTGCTGGGGAGGATACGTCCCTGAGAAGCCCAGGAGCTGCTACAATAAAAAAAGGCATTGGCAGTCAACTCTCTCGTAGCCACTGTATCCAGACACACTAGTATAACGTTGGCTGGGGAATGCCTACTGATAAGTGACATTTTCCTAAGCATCTGAGGGATGTCCAATTGTTAGGTCCCGTGTAAATATTGAGGCCACAGCCTGCTGAAAACAGGGCCACCCCAACTAGGTCATCCCAGCCAAAGCTTTGTCTCGCTGGGTCTTAAAAACCTCCAAGAATGGAGCTTCCATTACTTCTCTGGGTAACTTGTTCCAGTGTTTTACTACCCTCCTCGTAAGAATTTTTTTCCTAATATCTAACCTAAACTTACCTTGCTGCAACTTGAGATCATTACTCCTTGTTCTGTCATTTGCCACCAGTGAGAGCAGGCTAGCTCCATCCTCTTTTGAACCCCACTACAGATAACTGAAGGCTTCTATTAACTCCCCTCTCTATCTCCTCTTCTCTAGACTAAATAAGCCCTGTTACGTCAGTCGTTCCTCATTCGTCATGTCCCCTAGCACCCTTACCATTTTTGTTCCCCTCCGCTGGAGAATCTCCAATTTGTCCACATCCTTTCTATAGTGGGGGCCCAAAACTGAAAACAATTACTCCTAATGTGACCTCACTAGTGCTGAATAGAAGGAAATAATCACTTCCCTTAACCAGCTGGCAACACTTCTACTTATGTAGCCTTCTTGGCAATAAGGATACACTGTTGACTCATATTCAGCTTATTCTCCATTGAATCTACCAGGTACTTTTCTTCAGGGCTGATAGCCAGCCAGTCAGTCCCCAGCCTGTCCTGGTGCATGGGATTGTTCCATCCTAAATGCAGGACGTAACACTTGTCCTTGTTGAACTACATGAGACCTCTTTTGGCCCAATCTTCTAAATTGACTTGGCCACTCTGAATCCTAGCCCTACCCTCCAGTGTATTTAGTACTCCTCCCACCTTGGTGTCATCTGCAGACTTGCTGAGGGTGCACTCTATGCCATC
>NW_005843085.1:308595-316896 GCF_000455745.1 Alligator sinensis
ACACATCAAGCCATTGATTACTAACCTCTGAGTCTGTTGCTCCAGACAGTTTTCTATCCACCTTACATTCCATTCATTCAGCCCTTACTTCCTTAGCTTGCCTGGGAAAATGCTGTGGGAGACTGTATCAAAACCCTTGCTAAAATCAAGGTATTTCACATCCACTTGCTTCGACTGATCCACAGAGTCAGTCATCGATGGTCAGGCATGTTGGCCATTGGTAAATCCATGCTGATTGTGCCTAATCACTCTTTTCTTCTCCAAGTGCTTAGAAATGGATTCCTTGAGGATCTGCTCTATGATTTTTCCAAGGACTGAGCTGTGGCTGACTGGTCTGTAGTTCCCTGGATCCTCCTTTTTCCCTTCCTTAAATATGGACACTACATTTACCATTCTCCAATCATTGGGGACCTCTCCTGATCACTGTGAGCTTTCAAAGATGATGACCAATGGCTCTGCAATCACATCATCCAACTCCCTCAGCACCTTTGGGTACATCCTGTCCATCCTCATGGACTTGTATATGTCCCGCTTTTCTAAATAGTGCCTAACCTGTACTTTTGCCATTTTGAGTGCTCACCTCATCCCCAAAGATTCCTGAGGCTAGCCTGAGTTTGGTTTCTGCCTTGGCTTTTCTGGTCTGCTCTCTACAGGTGCAGACTAGTGCTGTGTAGTCCTCCTTGGTGATGATTCCCATTTTCCATCTACTGTAGGCTTCTCTTTTTAGTTTCAAGAGGTCCAAAAGTTCCCTATTGAGCCAAGGGGGACCCCATCCCGCTGACTGCACTTCCTGTGGGGCAGAATGTACTTCCTTGTGATTCAATCATTACGTTCTTATGAACAACCATTCCCCTGGACTCGCCTTTCTAAGGGGTGATGGTCTCTTAGTGCCTGACTGACCAGTCTCCTGAGTTTGTGAAAGTCAGCCAGCCCAAAGTTGAGGATACCGAAAGACTCGTGCACCCTGCAATGGACAGAGAAGGTGATCGGATCATGTTTGCTGTCACCAAGCTTCCCCTTGATCCTCAGATCACTCACCAGATCATCCCCTTTGTCCAGAAACAGATCCAGGAGTGCCTCTCCCCTAGTCTGTCTATAGATCTCTTGTGTGAGACAGAGCTCATTAATGCAAGCAAGGAAGCTATACAACGAGTCAGATTTGGCCATGTGCTCTTCCCACAAGATGTCAGGGAGGTTGAAGTCCCCCATGACAACCATGTATCGGGAGCATGCAGCCTCAGCCAGTTCCTTACTGAATTCATGATTCAGCTCTTTCTCTTGGTTCGGAGGTCTATAATAGACTCCTATAGTTATATCCCCTTCCTCATGCTCTCCCTGTATTTTAATCCAGAGGAACTCGAGACACCCTCCTTGGTTGCTAAACTCAGTTTGAAGGTAAGTGTACTGCTTCTTCATGTAGACAGCTACATCCCCACCCCTCTTCCCAACATAATCTCTCCTGTTCAAGGTATAGCCTTCTATACCTATGAACCAGTCATAGGTGGAGTCCCACCAGGTCTCCATTATCCCTATTAAATCATAATCTTTGTTGCTCAGAAGAAGGGCCAGTTCCTCCTGCTTGTTTCCCAAACTCCTGGCATTTGTGAGACTGCAATGGAAAGCTCTGGGTTCCCTGTGTGTTGGGACATGATCTTTCCTTGAGCTGTTGTCAGAGTAGGTTCCCTTGGGCTACCTAACCAGTTAATACTGTTGTTGACATGACCTGGGCTAGAACTCTTAATTGACCACTCATTCCACAGTGATCCTAATTTAAGCCCTGTCAACTAGGTCAGCCATTCTGGCTGAGAAGACCATCTTCCCTTTCAGTAACAGGAAAGACCTAAACAACATCAAGGAGCATGGGGAATTTTGTTGCTGCCATGCTGGGTCAGCTGGGAAGGCACATAGACACAGACACAATTTAATTCTTTCTTTGCCTATGATTTAATGCATGTTCTGGTTGACAGCAGTCTCTCCCCTCTCCACAGCCCAGCTGCATCTCCTGCTGCCAGCAGTAATGGGGTTCTCTGACCTCATTGCATCCCCAGCTGTCCTTTTCTTGGTCCTACAATGGTTTTGATTCTATTTTGGCAATCACAAGGGCAAAAGGAAAGTCCTGAGACCTTATGGTGTGTACAACCATAGGGAGAGCCACAAGCTCACACAAAATATGAGAAGAAGCACTCTAAATCCCTGGTGACTCCCCAGGCACAGGTGGCACTGTCACATACAATGGCAGGAGCCTAGGGGATGGGATTTCCATTGTTCTCCTTGGGAGACTCCGTGTCCTCCAGTTGCTACAGGAATCTCAGCTTGTCTCTGAAAATAAACCATCTCCCATCAGTGCGGCATCACCCAGCCCCATGAATAATGAGGGTGAAGGGGTTGAGAACTATAGGTGTGTCTTGACAGGTCTAACCACGCCATGGGGAGGTCCATACCCTGAAGGGACCCCTGGAGTTTCCCCAGCTTGGGAGTGTCAGAGAAAGAGGATTGGGGGACTAAGTTTCAGTATCCTCCTGCAGATGCCAACAATGATCGCTGGCCTGTGTCATCTTGGTCTGTCCATCAAGGACTGGGAAAATACCTGTTTTTGAGCAAACAGCAGTGACCAGGTCTCCCGCAGTAGGGGCACGTCCAGTCTCTTGTGTTGTGCAGCAGCTGAGTGAGGTAGAGAGAGTTCCTGCTCAGCCCTGGACATGCGGTACAGAAGGGAGAGTCATTGTCTGCATGGATGTTGGGGGAAGAGTTAGATCAGAATCAGACTGAACACATCTGAGCAGCTACCATGTTTATTACACTGCTAGGCTGAACTGGTGTTGAAGAGCACAAAAGCCTCCTCCCAACTCAGGTGGAGCCTGTCCCAGCACTCCTGATGTCTTGTTAAATCCAAAGCCCAATAGCTCCATGGGTTCTCCTTGATGCAAGTGTATAAGTTCTATGAGCATTGCAGCCTGTGCTGGGTCATGCTCAGTGGTACCAGTGACACTCTGCTCTAAAAACACTGAGGTCACAACTGCATTATGTTTCTCACTCCTGGTTGCTTCAGCCCCTTTACCCTTTAGCAGTCTATATGCAATGTGTGTCAATTCTTGCACACCTGCCTATTTCTGCTACAAGCTACTAGTGTTTTTGCACATGTGGCTATTCTTGGTTACACCCTGAAGTTAGAAAGAATGGGGCTAGCTCTGGTGAACACCTTGCAGCTAGATTCACTGACACCAGCAGATAATTGGTCTGCGGTCCTGAAGACTGTGTTTAACTGGATGCAAACCTTTTTAACTATGTGCACCCTGACATCCTTCTTGGATTATGTTCTGTAGTCACTTTGCCACCTAAGGGGTCTCCTCTCCCTCTGTGGTCTGCCTGAGCATTCAGGGACAGGAGCATTAACTGTCTCTAGTGAGTTGTCAGCACTTCTGGTCCTGGCCAGGTCTAACATTTCCCTTTGTACTCATTCCTCTTCCCTATCATCATCCCCCTCAGGCCACTGGAACCACCCAAGAGTCCCTGATCTAGAACTACCCTCTGGCAGCACACTATTGTGTGTACTTGGGACTGTATTCATGGTGGTTTGATTAGGAGGCCGCTGATAGTGGCTTGGTTGCAGACATCTTGGTTGTTGATGAAATTTCATTCTTGCTCCCTTTTAGAGTCAGAATCTCTGTTCCATGTGCAGATATAAGGTGACATCCAATTATAGAGCACTACCAACATTTGTCCACTGGTCCTGCTCACCAGCTCATATAGCACCTCTGACAATTTCTTGGCGACTGTACAGGGGCCATTCAACTTCTCTCAGAGGTTCCAGCACTGACACTTTGGTGGGCCAGTAGGGGGAGCTCCTGCATTGAGCCTCCCACCTCACTATGTCCGTCCACCTTCTGGACTCCACGTGTCTCTCCAGGGGCGCCTAACCCCTGGCAGACCCCCTTTCAATCCCCACCGCAGAGTCTGGGGGTAATGTGTGCTGCCACCACCCCAAGAAGGGACTGTCTGGGTCCTGTGTCCCTGTGGAAACACAGGTCTAATAGTCCTATGGGTACTCGACCCAATACAAGAACTTGGGGCACTTCCCCAAGTCAGGGGCCAAAAGGATAGTCTCCCTTAGTCCGCAGATCCAAGGGGCCTCCTAGGCATAATAAATCTCACCCCTCAATAAGTCTCCTACACCAGTCCCAAAGGAGAACTTTATTGCTCCCGAGAGAATGAGGTAGAATAGGGTAAGAGGTAGAGCACTATCAAGGGATTACCATTGAGCAAAATAGTGTGTTTGAGGTAGCCATTTGATATGCAAATGTATCACTGTGAGCTGACTAGCTCTCTAGAAACAATTACAAGTATCATTCAGAAGATGGTAGAGATCTGGCTCGGAGATTTCCAGACAGAGCATTTCAGATGGATCAGACTCTCTCCCTGTGTCCTGATGTTTGTGCCATGCTGGAAAAATGGCCCTTATATAGCTTTTCTGATGTCAGGAGCCCAGTCCAATAGAAGCCAGCAGTGTTGGCAACTAGCCAACCAATTTTAAAAAGCATCGCTGGTTACCTGGGCAGATGAGTGGGGGCTTTTCCCTCCCCCCACTCAGGTGACCAGAGGGACCACACCCTAGGCACTAGGCTTTTGTCATGTAGGCAGGGAGGAAAATCGCCCCTCCCTTAGGAATTCAACCCCAGTGTCCCAAGCTGACCAAGACAGATTTCTAGAGAGAGACACAGACAGTGACATTTCTGCCACAGACCCCACCTCTTTGTCTGGTTCCTTATCCACACCAGCTCCTGTAGCTCATAGACCTGGCCAGTCACCCTGAACTCATAGTGCTCTTTTTTGCCTTTGTGTAGTTGTAGCCTGATGTGGCTTGACAGCTTGGCTAACTGAGCTGAGGTACCCTGCCACTTTTTTAATGTACTCAGGATTGTTGAATTATTTTGATACATTTGTCCCATAGACAATATCAACAGGCAGATACATTTCCTGCCTAAACAACACCATATATTGTGTGTACCCTGTGGATGACTTCACACTTCTCTGGTAGGCCAACATGACATACGGAAATACCTCATCTCATGTCGTCTCATTATCCTGAATCAGAGAGGATAGCTTGTCAATCAGCGTACAGTTGAACAACTCCTGTGGTTCATCAGATGGGGTGATAGGGAGTGGTGCAGCTTTGATTAATGTTCAAAAGGTTGCATATGTGATAGAACAGTTGTGATTCAAAATTTCTCCCCTGGTCAGTGTGGAGGGATCGGGGTGTACCATGGTAGCACACAAATCTGTTGACCAAAATATTCGCCACCATCTGGGCCTCCTGATCAGGGAGAGGATAGGCTTCTGCCCACTTGGAGAAATAGTCAGCCACTACTAAGACATACTTGTTTCCATGTGGTGTCATGCGAAGGGGGCCCAGGATGTCCATGGCTATCATCCACAGGGGTCGTCTCACTTGCATGGAGACCATGGGGGCCTGAGACTACTCCTCATCAAAGTGCTCACTGTATAGGAACTGCCCAGTTAGGATGAAGTAAAATAAGCATTACAAGTTTTGTGATTTGCCCACTTCCGTGTGCTCATTGCCGCAAGAGAAACTTATTCTCCATAATGGAATAGTTTATCATCTCTGGCCATGTCTATACAAGTGGTGGATTGTGCAGTTGTTACTGTGCAGTCATTTACCACTTTCATGACCACGTAAAAAATGACTGCACAGTAACTGGTATTATTGCATGGTACCCTACCCGCATGTTTTGTTTTGTTTTTGTTTTGTTTTGTTTTGTTTTTAAATCAAGCTGCTGAGCAGTAGCTCATTACTACTGTGCAGTACGGTTACTGCCATGGTTAGTGCTCCTCAATGTGACTGCGCAATACCATCTCATGTACACACACACACTGAGTTTCTCAGGGCAGGAAAACTGAGAAGTACCCAATACTTAAGAAGCATTACCCGGTTTTCAGGGATCCCTTGAGTGAATATCCCGGAGCCTATTAGGATGACTAATTTATTGGCAGCTAATTCCTTTTGATTTGAGTACATCTGCATAGCCTCAAGTGGCTAATTTTAGTTTAACAGGGGAAAATTAGCAAAAGTGTTTTATCCAGAAATCAATAGAGCTCCGAGAGGTATTCAGGCCATGACTAGTAAGAGCAAAGTGACAAATTTTCTCAGTGATTACTTAACTAGATTTCACTGTGTTTACACCTGTCCCACAGTCCAAGAGTAGGTGAACTACTATATTTCAACTATAGTTGAAAGTCTCTGGCTGAACATAAAGAGGACATTCAAATAAGAGTGACTTCATTGGAAATGGTTACTGCAGATTTCCTGTTCAGGAGAAGGAGTTGGATACAGCTATATTCAAAACAAATACAAGCTATATACATATTGTCGGGACCGAGGGTCGGTCTAAGGCTATGGCCAGTAGCCCGGACCGTCAGGTTGGGTTTTTTCACAACGGAGTGTAGTTAGACACGGAAGCGTATTTGTTTTACAAAGAAAGCTTTACTTACACTGCCGATGGTCACAGTGCAGGGAGGAAACTTGCTTGAGTTGCAGTTGCACACAAACAAACACAAGCGAGATCTCTTCCGAACCACACTGAACCGAGATGAGTCGTCGATATACGACTCCACGAGCGCTTCACACGGGGGATACGTCAAATTTCCACTATGACAGGGAGTGGCTAAGAGCTGATCAGGCCTCTATGTCCTCCTCCAAGACACACGCGGAGTTTGCTAGGCTCCACAGAGTGCTCAGAGTTCCCTACAAGATGGTTGTGGAGTCCTCCAACTTGGGCAGAAACTGCTCTAACCTTTTATACGGCTAGCGAGCCAATTGCTAGCCGCCACGTAGGAATAATTTAGAATTGACCAATAGTGGGACACAAATTTGCATACGTGTGGCAGGAACTATTTTGCACCGGGGATTTCTCTCTGCAGCTGAGAAATCCACAGTGCAAAGAAAGCTCCATGTGGCAGGAAAATTCCAATGTGCTGAGGCACTAAAAATCACTGGGTTATGACACATATGACAGAAACTTCTTATTTTATTGACTGGTATGTGCTGGGTAGTATACAGTAGTACCCAGGCAGTCTAGCAAGCTCTTACATCTTGCACAGGGAAATATTATGGCAGAGATGGTGGAGAAATTAACTGAGGGGATCTCGTCTCAATTGGTGTCTTACTGTGCGGGAGGGATTGGCTGCTAGGGGTGAGCGAAGTGGGCCCCATTTAATTTGGATTCAGCCTGAATCAGGGACAGTGATTTGATTTTTTATTTGGATCACTATCCCTTATTCAATTCAGGAAAAACTGAATCTGAAGATTCAATGCTGATTCAGAGAATCAGTGATTTGGACACAGACACAGCTTTAAAAGTTTTTTCTACGTACTTTGAGGTAGTAAGCGAAGCTCATAATCACTGTAATAATGGGGTGCATGGAGTATCCCACAGGAGTGCGGGGGTGGGGCCCTCCACATGCTTGGTGGCAAAGCAGGAAGTGGACCAGAAATATGTCCAGTCTGCTTCTGGGTCTGCTGGGAAGTGCACAGGTTCCCCCTCATGCCCCACCCCCAGCTCAGCGATTGGCTGCAGGGGGGACCCTGGGTGTCCCCCCATACCCAGGAGGCACCAGTCACTGAGCTGGGGAGGGTGCGGGGGGGGGGCTCAGAGCACTATCTGGCAGACCCGGAAGTGGACCAGAAGTGCCTCAGGTCTGCTGCTGAGCACACTGGGGACCCCCACACTTCTGTGGTACGCTCCATGCACCCCAGCATCCCAGCATTCACAAGCCCCTCCTAACCTAGAGGTATGTAGAAAAAACATTTAAAGCTATCTCTATTCCTTCTCGCGCTGGGCTGCCAGCTGCTCCTTCTCACGCTGGGCCTCCAGCTGTTTCTCCTCCAGCTCCATCCTTTTCATTTCTCTCTCATGGAGTCTCTGTTGCTCGCTCTCAGAGAGTGATCTCCTGGCAGTCTCTGGGCTTGGCGAGTGGGAGGGAGTTCCTGGGTCAGACTCAGGAGTTGACGAGCGTGAAGCTGATGCTTGTTCTGACTCACTGGTGCACAAGAGTTTAACCAGCTCCTCCTTCTTTAGCCCTTTCTTCACATGTAGGCCTCTCTCTTTTGCCAGTTCCTTCAGTTCAGGCACAGTCATCCGGACATACTCATCCTCCATCCTGACTCTCTACACTCCTATCCAGTCGACCCGATGCCAAATTAGAAATTGTTTGCTCAAGGGATTTCAGTGATTCTATTCCTTTTCCAAATTATGCCTCAAATACAGCAGGGTATTCGGATCCCAC
>NW_005843085.1:317580-329854 GCF_000455745.1 Alligator sinensis
CCCCTGACCTCACCAGCCCGTCCCACCCGAACCTGCCAATACTGGCTACAAACCGACCAATCTGCATGGCTTCCCTGGCTATCTGGGCCCGCGCGCAGGGCCGGGTCTTCCCCCCCCGCCCAGGTGACCAGAGCATCGCCTCCCAGGTGCCAGGCTTTTGTCTGCAGACAAGGAACGAGTTCCCCGCTGTGAGGGATTCAACAGCAGCCTCTCAGGCTGGTGGAGACAGATCTCAGGAGAGGGGCACCGACAGTGGCATTTCTGCCACAGTACGCTCCATGCACCCCAGCATCCCAGCATTCACAAGCCCCTGCTAACCTAGAGGTATGTAGAAAAAACATTTAAAGCTATCTCTATGTCCGAATCTCTGAATGTTTCCAAATCTCTCCAAATCTATTTGGAGGGTTCCAATTCAATTTGACAAGATTAAAGGGTCCTCTGATTCAATTTGGATTTGGAGATTAGGCCACCAAATTAGGATGAATCTCTGCCCAATCTATTCAGGGACCGAAGCGTCACACAGCCATATTGGCTGCTGATTTGCAGGTGAAAGACTACTTGTGTGACTGGTTCATAGTTTCATAGTTGGTAGGGGCAGGGACCTGAGCAGATCAACAAGTCCGACCTCCTGCCATGGCAGGAAAAAGTACTGGTGACAAAGGAACCCGGCAAGATGTTCATCTAACCTCCTCTTAAAGACCCCCAGGGTAGCAGCAAGCACCACTTCGCTTGGAAGTTGGTTCCAGATCCTAGCCACCCTGACAGTGAAGTAGCGCGTCCTGATGTCTAGTCTCAATCTACCCTCTGCCAGCTTGTGACCATTATTTCTAGTCACTCCTGGTAGTGCTCAGGGGAACAGGGACTCCCCCAATGCCTTCTGGTCCCCTCTGACTAGTTTGTAACAGACCACTAGATCCCCACTCAGCCTTCTCTTGTGGAGGCTGAACAGGTTCAGGTCCCGTAGCCTCTCCTCGTAGGGCCTGCCCTGCTGCCCCCTGATCATGTGAGTGGCCCTCCCCTGAACACTCTCGATGCTGTCCACATCCCTCCTGAAGTGCGACGCCCAGAACTGGACACAGTACTCCAACTGTGGCCTGAACAGTGCCGCATAGACTGGGAGGATCACAATCTTGGACTTGCTTGAGATGCTTCTGTGGATGCATGACAAGGTGCGGTTGGCCTTCCTGACTGCATTCCCACACTGTCGGCCTATGTTCATTTTGGCATCAATAATGATTCCAAGATCTTTTTCTGCCTCTGCACTGACAAGAAGGGAGTTCCCCAGCCTGTAGGTCTGCTGCTGGTTCTTCCTCCTAAGATGCAGCACCTTGCACTTGTCAGTGTTGAAACCCATCCTGTTCTCATCTGCCCACCCCTGTAACCTGTCTAGGTCCGATTGCAGCCTATTCTTCCCTTCTAATGTCCCCACATACCTCCACATCTTAGTGTAATCAGCAAATTTGAATAGGGTGCTTTTTACCCCCTCGTCCAAGTCACTGATGAAGATTTTGAACAGGGCGGGTCTGAGAACTGAGCCCTGGGGGACCCCACTGCCCACATCCCTCCAGGTCAAATATGACCCATCCACCACCACTCTATGGGTGTGGTTCTCCAACCAGTTAGTGACCCATTTGACTGTGTAGGTGTCAACACCAGAGTCCCCTAATTTTTTTTAATGAAAATGGGGTGAGAGACAGTGTCGAAAGCCTTCCTGAAATCCAGAAAGATTATGTCCACTGCTACCCCTGCGTCTAAGGATTTTGTGACCTGGTCATAGAAGGCCACCAGGTTGATCTGACAGGACCTGCCTCTAGTGAACCCATGTTGGTTGCCCCTAAGCATAACCTCCCCTGCTGGACCCTCATGGACATGTACCAGAACAATTTTCTTAAAAAGCTTACCCAGGATCGAGGTAAGACTAACTGGTCTATAGTTTCCTAGGTCCTCCTTCCTCCCTTTTTTTTGAAAATAGGAACCACATTGGCCCCTTTTCAGTCCTCTGGCACCACACCAGAGCACCACGAGTGCTTGTAAAGCTGTGCCAGGGGTCCCGCAATGACTTCTGCTAATTCCCTCAGCACTCTGGGGTGGAGATCATCAGGACCAGCTGATTTAAATATGTCCAGTCCCTCCAGAAGTTCCCTGACTAGAACCTCACTGACCCTAGGACTGGTTGTGCCTCCCCGGGGCCTAAAGGGGCCCCGGCGGATAGGCTGATCTGGTCCCTGCTCAGGAAAATGGAGGCAAAGAAATTGTTAAATAGGTTAGCCTTGTCATCTGGTGTGACAACCAGATTTCCTAGCGTGTCTTGCAGAGGCCCCATGTTACCCGGTACCTTCTTTTTGCCCCCTATGTATTTAAAAAAGGACTTCTTGTTGTCCTTGATCTTGTTGTCTTTGATCTGTGTTCATGCACAGATAAGAGTTCATTAATTCTCCTCTAAATGGCATCTTGTAACAATGAGAAAATATTTCAGTTTGGCCACTCTTGCTATGACACAGTGCTGAACCTGTGGTATCCATTATGTTCCTATGTAGTTCTTACCATGGTGTGGAGTATACCTGTATCCTGTAAGCTTTTCTCATGCCCCTACCCATGTAGCTCTCCGTCCTGGGTTCATTGGATATCTGTTATTACTTCTGAGTGCTAGAGAACACCCATGGATTGAAGAATGCATTGACATAAGTGTAAGAAGCAATTACAGCTGCACAAATATGTTGTGTATCCAGGGCCCTGAGCGCTGCAGCATACCCTGGTCTGGGAGAGTGCTCAGCTTCCAGCCATGCATAATGCAGCAAGGCAGGACATGAGTTGGGCAAGCCACTGAGCCCTCAGCCACATGTGAAGTAAAGGTGCAGCCTCCCCTGGGAGTCAACAGCCTCAGCCCTGCACAGAGCCAAGGCTGACCACTGCTCAGTGCTGGATTAGGAAGCACGTTCTAATTGGGTAAAACACAGACTGAGCACAGGCTGAGCAGAAAACAAACAAAAAGCCCTGAGTTTACAGCTGAGCATGTGCTTAGGTGCCTTATTGGAATGGGGCCTTAAAGAAAAAATGGAGCAGCTAAGCAGTGTGGGTAACATCAGGCCATAATGATAATAAGGGTGTGGACACCAGGTCTGAGCTGCTACATTCACTCGGCAGTCGTAGCACCTCAGCATCCTCACCCAGGCTTCGTAGTGAGCCCTTCTGCGTGGAAACTTGCTAACACTGTAGCAGAAAAAAAGCCCCAGTCTATAAAGGCTCCACGAAGGGTCAGCATCTCAGATAAGCACAGACAGTGTTTCCTGTGGGGTTATCATCCAGCCAATCATCAGACTCCTCTCAGCTCCCACGGGGATTCATAGACAGGAGAAGAACAGACGCACTTCTTTTTCTTCCAGTTCAGGACACTTGTGTCCTCTATTTGCAAACCACGGAGAGCAAGTAAAGGTACCAGGTCCGAATGCTTTGGATATGGGAAGGGAGGAGGGTACAGGGCAGGACATTCGCCCTGGTAGGCAGGTGTTCTAGGGGTAAGATCTTCTGCATCAGGGGACTGTGCTGCTCAAGAAAGAAACCTAGGTGATTCAGAAAAACAGTGTGGTAAAAGAAGGGTTTCGGGAACCAAGGACAAATGCTTGTCAGTATGTCTGCAGTGAATGCCAGAGGTGTCAGGGGCAGGGAGGAGGAAGCCTGGAGCTGGACTGAGCTGGCAGAAGTTGTCACCAAGTAGTGTTTAATGGTCATTTTCTGGCAAGGAGGAGACATCACAAACTGTGTGCTGGACTGACTCCACAGGTGCAGGTGAGATGCAACATGAGAGATGGGAGAAGAGAAGAGATGCAACATGAGAAGATGGGAGAAGAGATGTGAAGCCACTCTCTTCTCCCAGAGTGGCTTCACATCCCAAAAGGGGGAAGAAGATTCTGATTCTTCCATTTTCCATGGAGTATGATTGGCCAGATGCCATGCTCATGTTATAGCTCCACAGGCTCCAATGAAGCACTGTCGATTTATAGCTATGCACCTTGTTGAGGCCCAGAAGTTCTGTCTCTCTGGGTTCCCTCTGCACTGAGCACGCTCCAGCTCCTGGGCTCACCAGGCTGCACAGGCACCTGCCTTGCTGAAGTACAGTGTGTGCTCTGTCCTTGGGGATGCAAGGGCTGAACAAAGCTTTCCACCAACATTGTGCCTCCTTGCTGCACCGTGGTGCCTGGTACAGAAACCTAGAGCCAAGCGCTTCTCATTAGCATTACTGGGCTCAGAGCATCCTTCGAGCTGCCCCTCTGGAACTTGGAAGTGAAGGAAGAGGAACCAGCATGACTGGACTATTTGAGGGCAGAATGGTTTGTGGGGTATAGGGCAGGAGTGAGGGGGAAGAGGAGAGGCAACCGGGGGAGTTTCTGGCCCTTTGCAAGGGAGGCTGCTCCTGTGCTGGATCCTGCATCATTTGTTGCAGAATTTGATAGCTTTGTAGAGAATGAGGCAGAAGCTCTCAGGTTCTGTGGGATTTTCTGGCCCTTTGCAAGGGAGGCTGCTCCTGTGCTGGATCCTGCATCATTTGTTGCAGAATTTGATAGCTTTGTAGAGAATGAGGCAGAAGCTCTCAGGTTCTGTGGGATGAAGCAGGAAAAGATTTTATTCAATCCCTGCCTTTATCACCATTTCTGGGTGATGCTGGACATGTCAAAAAACAGACCTTTATTTTCCTGTGGATCACTTACTACTTCATTGTTTTAGTGTCTGACTTCAGACCCTGTGGTCTGATATGCAGAGTCTTGAGCACTTAGAGATACAATTGATGCAAGTGGGAATGAGGCTTTGAACAGACCAGGTGCTACAAAAAGAGAACTACTCTGCAAAGTTAGACCCCAGCTCCCTTGCACTGCACATGCAGAATTACTTTACGGTTTGTCCACTTCTAGCTTTAATCTATGTCTCGCCGTTTCCTATATAGGGAATGTATGAAAGATAAATTGCGAAGATAAATCACTAATGTCTGTAAATCACCATGCTGTGTGAAGCACTGATGTCTGTAAATCATCTAAAAAGGATCTTGAGGTACCTCCCTGAAATACTTCAAGTAGCCTTTGGGATCTAGGATAAGACACTACAATTGGAACCTCATGGCAAAGCCCCTGGGGAAATGATGAATTGTGTACTCAAGACCGGATCCCGGTAGTGTTCAGCAGTTAGACACCCATGAATCGCATGGACTTTACAATGAAGTGTGTGAACAACACCTTTATGAACTAAACACTGTGCATCCCATGTATTGGTTGAGGGAGGACTCTCCTGCTGGGGGATGGGTAGTACAGGATGAGGTAATTGGATATTGCCGCATAACATATTTCAACAAGATGTGAATCCAAGTTGTAAAGACAAGCTTAATTCAGTGTCTCCTAACTTTGGAGTGGTTTTGTAACCTTTTGAATGTGATTTCTGTAACGTGATTACAGAATGTAGCATATTAGAAAGCTCAGCAGTATAGGTCCTTCCTATGGTTAGCAAAGTGCATGAGGATACTTTACAAAGCCATCAACTTCTTCTGAATGCAAGCTAAATGACGCAGCTTCCTAAAGCCTGGTTTATAATGTCTGTCTCTGTAGCACCGTTGGAAATGAGAGAGCACATGATAACCTACTCGGATCTGAAACTGGATTCTTCTAAACATGGAGACAAAGGTACGTATGGAATCAAATATCATTGTAGGAAAATAGGTGTGGGGAGGACCACGGGAGACCACTCCAATCAGACCACATGCTAAATAACTATTTACAATAATTTATCATTTACAATAATAACTGAGAGATTGACAAATTCAACATCCCATAAATAACAAACAAAATATTTTTCAATTAGCTCAATAATAATCTATACTGGCAGATAAAGCAAATACTTATCATATAACAAAAGCCATTAGGTTATCAACTTTAACACTCAGGCAACTTATAACAGGTCTATACACGTAATCAGCCAGGTCTCCACAAAATCACTCTGCCCGCAGCAAAGTAGCCCACTGTGGAGTGACTGCAGTGGCGCCCCGGGGAGCAGTGCTCACTCTGCCTCAGAAGAGGGGTGGCGATGCCGTCATCTGGACAGAAGATGGGGGTGCCTGTCAGGACCCCAGGTGTGGCTGCTCCAGAGACCAGGATTTCCTCCCTCTTCCAGTCTTTCCTGGATTCCTGTAACCAATCACACCATTCCCCAGACAGCTCCCCAAGGCAGCTCCCCTATGTTTGTCACCTGGAGTGCCCCTTCTCAGCTGTACTTTATTGATCTCTCTGCTGGAGCTCTCACAAAGCCACAGTTCCCTGCTACTTTCTTTAGCTCCCCCAGAGAACCTGCTCTAGCAACCCCTGCCCCTGTCCCTGTCCCTGTCCCCACTGTCAATGAATCCCTGCACCCAGGGAGCTAAAGAGTGGGGAGGGGAACCCAAGCCTGCAAACAGTCTGATTGAACTTGCAAGCTCTGAGGAAACCCTTCAGCACCTTTACAGTCACATCAACCACTTTTCTCTCATGAAAAATAGTTTCATAAAAATGAACAGGGTATGAGACTTCCTTTTGCCACAGCTACCCTGCATAATTCATGTTTTTAAAGATTTTAGCTCAGAGATCTTTTTATCTGAGGATCTTTGGCAACTTTCTGTATGAACCCCTTTCTTTTTCTCAGACGTACATAGCATGTTTTCACCATAGCTCAGCCCTTCTAGAGTAGGTAGCAGGCTGCTCTAAAGCTTCTGATTAAACTGACCTCAAGAATCTGTTGTGTATAAGGTAATTGGCATCGGTGAAATTAGTGTTTTTAATGTGCTTAGTGTGCTTAATGACAGCCTCTGCTTTCTCAAGGTGCTTTCCTCAAAGGATCTGCAGCAAGCCTTCCTAAGGATGCATAGTCAGTTTTATATTAGATTATCAGGATCTAGTTAAAGAGAACCACAGAATCCTTGGGGTGGAAGAGACACCCCACAATGGTCATCCCAAGTAGAGGCTTTCCCCTCCAATTCTCATCTCCCAGCATGGGATAATAGACTACTTTGGGATCCTGCTTGACCCTTCCCACATTGCACTATCAAGTCTGCAAACCAAGTGTGAACGCTGTTCTCATTTCCTCACCAGTCAGACAGAAGGAAATGACAGCTTACTCTGAGCTGAAGTTTCAGAACCAGGCTGAGCAGCAGAGAGGCCAAAGATTTCAGGAAGCAGGCAGCAGAGGTGCTGGAGGCAGCCCAAGCCCATCAAGGAGAAATAAAGGTAACTATGTCTGGTTTCTGAACTGTCTTGGTCTTCTCACTTTCCTCTTATCTCAATAAGTATAAGATACATGTTGCACTCATGTTGTGCCCTTCATGCTAAATCCCCCTGCCATGTGATGTGTACTCAATGCGACATCTCACCTGCTTCAACCTCTAGTGACTGTTTGGCAGCTTTTATCCACTTACTGCTCCTAGAATGCAAGTGCTCTGCTTCTTGCCACATGGTTCCTTCACAGCCAATAATCAAACTTCTGCCAAACATTTTCTTCTTTTCTTTCCTTCCCCTGTTGGATGATTCAGAGTCCAGCCTTCCTCCACAAGCAATCAGTGAAATAATCTTACTTTTACTTTTCTCAACTGCTGAGATTTTTCAGCCAATAACTTGACTTCAGAACTTCAGACTTTTAAATCACAAAGACAAACAAATATGGCACAATCTAAGACCCTTGTATCTTACCTTGTTACTCACATTCCTAAGACCCCTGTATCTCACCTTGTTACTCACTGTAGCTGGTTTGTTCCAGCCTCCATTTAACCATCACTTTACCTCATTCACAGGACACAGACTTACACAGATTCATTTGCCGCTTTTTTCAGAAAATGGTTGACACAGGATGGCTACGTAACATAAGCAAATGGCTGGCTTAACATAAGCATTCATAAGCAAAATTTGCTTTATCTCCTAACGATAGCCAAGGGTTTGCATCCTGTTTCTTTTACTAATGAGCTATATATCTTACAACACTACTATATTGTTGGGAAAATGTTGCCTAAGTGTCTTTCAGTGTTACTTTTAACATGCCATTCTGCCTTTTGGTTAGCAGCTTGCTAGGCCACAGGTCATAGCCTTTTATCCAGCTACAAATCTAATGCTCCCCAAGATCCAAATACTGTCACCCTAACACAAAGCAGGACCATCCCCAACTATACCATCTGAGCTGACACTTTCTATATCATAAACTGGTCACAGTGCTTCAGATGTGGCTTCACCAATGCCAGAGAGAAAGGAATAATGACTCCCTTTGATGTGCCTTGAACACTCCTACTAATGCAGACCAGTGTGTCGTTACCCTTCATTGAACCAAGTCATGCTGTTGGGTCATTTTCAGCTTATTATCCACTCTAAACACCACCCCCACCCTTCCTCCTCTCCCCCTGCCTATGTCCTTTTCTTCAGAGTTGTTGCTTAGCCAGTCAGTCCCCAGCCTGCACCAGCAGATGGCATTGTTCCTTCCTAATTGCAGGACTTTTCAATTCTTCTCATTAAATCTCATAAGATTTATTTTGGACCAATCCTCCAATTTCTTGAGGTCTCTCTAAATTCTAGCCCTACCATCCAGTATAGCTACTACTCCTTCCAGTTTGGTATCATCTGCAGATTTGCTGAGGGCGCACTCCATCCCATTATGCAGGTCTTTGAAGATATTGAACAAAACTGGCCACAGTAATGACCCCGGGGGCACACCACTTAATACCAACTGCCAACTAGACACCGAGGCATTGATTACTACCCTTTGAGCCCAACAATACAGCCATGTTTGGATACGCCTCACCCTCCATTCATCCAACCCATAGTTCCTTAGCTGGCTTGCAAGACTGTTGTGGGAGACCATATCAGAAGCCTTGCTAAAGTCCATGTATATCATATCCACTGTTCTTCTCACACTCACAGCACCAATCAACTCATTGTAGAAAATAATCAGGTTGGTGAGGTATGATTTTCCCTTGGTGAATCCATGCTGAGTGTTCCTAATCACCTTCTTCTCCTCCAAATGCTTTTAAATGAATTCCTTGAGAACTTGCTCCATGATTTTTCCAGGAATTGAAGTGAGGCTGAGTGGTCTGATGATCCCTGGATCCTCCTTCTTCCCTTTCTTACAGATGGGCACTTTATCTGCCCTTTTACAATTATTTGGGACCTCTCCTAATCACATCTCAGTTTGTAGTATGGCTGTTTCACAAAAAAATGATTGTGGTTAATGTATTTTTCTGTAAAATTCACTGTTTAAATTGTGCTGGAAAACGACATGTCACCTGATCAGGGAGCAGAAACAATAGGCAAAGCAGTGTAGGTTTAAAGTATATAGAACAAACCGTGGCTGACTGGTCTGCAAATGAAACCTTTTTTTTGTCCCAGACATTTGACAGTGTTACGGAATATAGTGGTACTGCAGCATTTGGCAGCATGCTCTCAGACAGAAAAAGAAGGCGACATTTACCAAATAAATTGTTCATTGAAAAATACTTCCTCAGCTTTATTAATACAGGTGTTCCTTGAATTATGGGGTTCTTTATATGCTAATTTGAACTTTGCGTTGAGCATATTTAGACCCATAATTCATTATATGTGAGGTAAATTCGCTCTTATGCAACCAACATAGACATCTCCCTGCTCAAGCAGGTAAGTCTATGTGGGGAGGGGAAAGGACCATGGCCCAACTCACCCCAGCCCTGGCTGCAGCAGCTTGGGGAGCAGCTGGCACCAGCTGCCTGCAGCCACTTGAGCACACCGTACTTTGCCTATCCCCACTCAGCTCTGCTCCTGGGCTGCTCTGTACCTGGTGCAGGCAGCTGGTGTTGCCTGCTCCTGGGACTGCTCCAACATGGACTGGGGAGAGTGTCGTGCCCTGCGCCTCCCGGGGCTCCACTTGTCTGCACACACCCCAGCACGTGCTGGACCGATCCCAGCAGCAGTCACCACCAGCTGCCTGCACCAGGGCACAGCGCAGCCCAGGATCAGAGGTGAGTGAGGACAAGTGGAGCCCAGGCACAGGGGGACAGGCAGAGAGCACGGTGCAGCCCAGCGGCTGCAGGCAGCTGGTGACGGCTGCTCCCAGGGCCACTGCAGCTGGCCTCACCGCCATGGGAACCTATGCCTATTTGTTACATTGTAAAGTGGGTTCACTTTATGCGAATACAATTTATGTGCCATTCTCCAGGAACGCATGTACTGCGTAAATCAAGGGAAACCTGTACATATTATCAAATGCTTTTACATCACTTTTCCTTTCCATATTATATTTATATTTATCACTTGCATTGTTTTAGAAGGTAGGAATCCTAGTCATGGACCAGAGCCCCATTAGTGTGATTTTCCCTGATCAAACACAGAGCACAGAGACAGTCTCTGCCCCAAGAGGCTTATACCTATGCATGACAGCACTAGGGTACAGACATAAAATAAATTAATACAGGGTGAAGTGTCACTGCCTTCACTGTATATCACCTGCTTTTTGGTAGCTGACTGGCATTCAGCTAGGTACTGCTGTCTGTATATTTTCACTGTACAGTTAGCTTGTGTGACAGGAACCCAGGCCAGAGAACATGGAGTAGCCTGTCTCAAGTGTGCCCAACCACACTGCATAGCCACATCTGAGCTGTTCTGCTTTCAATGGAGCTGCCTTTTCTGGGAGCATCCCTAGGACTTCTAAGTGATGCCCAGTGCTTCTTTGTTCTACACCAAACCATGAGTGACTGGTGCCTCCTGAATCTTGGCAGGGGGTACCCACAGAAGCGACCGACGGTGGAGGCCCTGTCATGGGAGGCACCAGCCCTACCGACAGCATCATTGTTGGCAATCAGGAGGGGCATCAGTCCCATCAGAGGGGCATGTGCACCCCCATGCACCCCCTACCAGTTGCCTATGCACTGAACTGACCTGCTCCATGTTGTTTTCTACATTGAGCTGCGCGACCAGGCGGTGAAGAAAGTCTAGGAAAGCACTGTCAGGGCTGAAGAGATGTTGTAGCTGGTATCATTAGAAAGAGGACAGGCTACAAGCTCTAGTGAAAACAGCATCTAGACTTTATTGTGGGCTGAATTGTATTATCCTTTACTTTCCTACATGGCATTTTCCACTTGTATCAGTGGCATTGTCAGCATTCATAGCTAGTTTGGATGTCACTGAACAATTCTGTCTTTGTGCTTCTTTTACCAGTACACCACAGACATGTATATTTCCCTATATACTTGTATTTTAAATCCTAGCACTGGCATGGATTCCTGCCTCAGTCGGTAGTTCATTTACTGCTGCTTTTGTAGTGTTGGACTCCATAACTGCACATACATGACTTGCTTTGCACTTATGAAACAGCTGTGTTAATGTCAAGCACAGAGAGGGGAAAACTTCATTCTGGTAAGTCCAGTAGCACCAAGAGACTTCCCTTTCACTCACTGTTCACTTTCCCTGATACCCACATTTTTCCCCATCAATCACAGCTATTTCTAGGAAACATATGTATGGATGTACAATCAAGGTGTTGAGCCCCAGCTCAAGTCTGGGATCGTGCCCGGTATGCAAAAGCCAATAAAGATACCAGGGGTGAAAGTATAAAGAAGATTTATTGCTAGCAATACAAGGTGCAAGCGGAATAATTTCACGTAACAAGCACACAGATTCTTAATTCTAAGCATCTTTTATACAGGAGTATTGGACCTTCATAAGCATTCTTGTTTGCTAATTGGTTATAAGGGAGTGACGCAAGGAGTTCTTTACTGAGCATGTCTCTATACCTGTGTTTTAGCTATGTATCTCATTTCCATACATGTATGTTTCATTAGCATACTTTCTCCCCACCTAGGGGTGTGATTCTTAATATTTAAATTAGCTCTTTGCCCTAGTCCTCTGATTCTGCTTTTGTTTTCAAGCCTCCTTTATCTAAGGCTGTCTCCTCCTTATCATTGCAGATGGGCATTAGTTACATAACAGAGACTTTTGCTTGGGCTTTGTATAGTGGTTTCTAGGTCAAACCTGACATTCCCCTCTCTGGAGCATTTTTAATTATTTTTATTATAATTGCTCCACTCAATTTGTTTCAACACAAATCTAGTATTCTCAGCTTTCTTCGTTTGTAAAATCATTTGATTCACCTTAGGCCTGAAGATAGATAAGACGACAGGTGAACATTGTATACATAGGATATTTGATTGGTCTTGTTACAAAGGATTCTTCTACCTTGGTTCAATTTGAAGCAATTATTAGTACAATTAACTATTAGGAAACATTCAGAAGCATTAGCTGTTGCCTGAACCCAT
>NW_005843085.1:336194-346965 GCF_000455745.1 Alligator sinensis
AAGGTGCAAGCGGAATAATTTCATGTAACAAGCACACAGATTCTTAATTCTAAGCATCTTTTATACAGGAGTATTGGACCTTCATAAGCATTCTTGTTTGCTAATTGGTTATAAGGGAGTGACGCAAGGAGTTCTTTACTGAGCATGTCTCTATACCTGTGTTTTAGCTATGTATCTCATTTCCATACATGTATGTTTCATTAGCATACTTTCTCCCCACCTAGGGGTGTGAATCTTAATATTTAAATCAGCTCTTTGCCCTACTCCACTAATTCTATTTTTGTTTTCAAGTCTCCTTTATCTAAGACTGTCTTCTCCTTATCATTGCAATTGAGCATTAGTTACAGAACAGAGACTTTTGCTTGGGCTATGTGTAGTGGTTTCTAGGTCAAACCTGACAAAGGGTTTATCCATTTTAATTCCTGAGGTTTGTTTGTTTGTTTACATGGTACATTATATAATTTTGCAGATTTCAATACTTATGCCATATTATCTTTATTTCTCTTCTTACATCCTTCAGCTCCACCTCATCGACAGCAGTGTGCTACAGTTATTCTTGGGATTCTCTGTCTGGTTTTGTTGATAGCAACAGGAGTTTTGAGTTACTATGGTAAGTTGAGGGTGAAGGATCCACAGCAGATGTGACAGGAGTTCTTGTAATGTTTTGGAAGGGCAAGGTAGTGTTTTCTGATGGCTCTAGGAGGAGAATGCAATGCTATATTATTTGCACTATGTCACTGAAACACTAAATGTCTGTGTGGGGTACATGCAAGATGAAACAGAAGTTGGGACCTGGCAAATGGGGGAGGCTTACCTGGATCATGAGCTGTGTGGAAGCTTTTTGGCTTACATGTTCTTGCAATGATTTTCTTTAATAAGTGCCTTCCGCTTCAGGATGAACCATGACCCCTAAACAGAGCAGAGACTTGGCACCAGAGTAGAACAGTATTTGGATACCAAATAACACAGAGCCACAGGCCTCCAAATCCCTACTTTGATTTGGGGAATTAGATATGTTCAATGTGGAACTGAGAATCAAGATGAGCTGATTGGAAAATGGCTGGTAGGGTGGAAGTGAGCCAAGGTGCTGGTGTCCATCTCCATAGCACCAGACAATGAGAAAGAGACCACTAGAATGCCCTGCTGGCACAATTTCTATGTACTCTACGTCAATGCTGTTAGCTGGAGCCATTTCATAGTCCTCTCAGACCTTCTGGACACTCCTGCCCACAGTTCTGGCATCTAGGAGGCAATGTCATATACCGAGCTTTGCTCCTGGACTGTAACCCCATCTCTGCCCCTGACACTGATGAAGTGACCTCACTGTACCATGTCTTTTTTCTCCATCTGTGATAAAAGTGTACAGAAAGACTGATATTTTTCACAGGAGAAAGGGTGCATCATTTTTTTTTTTTAATCCAGAAATGTTTTGAGTCACTTCAATATTAAAATGCACAAGCATAGGACAGGGAAGATGGCACAGTGCTTGTTAGAGCTGTATTTCTTTCACCTGTGTAACAGGCTCTGCCACTTCCAGCAGGACTGGCACCTCCTCATGGCCACTCTAATCCCATCCCTCCCACTCAGGTCTCACCTGGGTACCCCCTGCCCTTTCCTGCTGTGCCTTCATGGTTACTCTTCACTATGGGAGCTTGTCTCCAGAGAACCAGAATAGTGATCCTGGGTGCCCTGTCCCGCATCATCTCTCAGGCTCTGACAGCCTGGTCTTGGTGCCCAGGGGACCTGGAAGGCTTCCAGTTCTGCAAAAATCCAAGCCCCTCTGTGGGGCTTCTACAGTGGTCTCATTTCCTCCCCTTCAGCCACTCCCAGGCCTCCCAGCCTAAACCGTGACATGGAGCAAATCCCAAACACAATCATGTGCAGCTGGCAGGCTTCCTCTGAGCTCTCCTGGGCTTCTGCTCCACTCTGCTGGCTTTTCCCAGATCAGGTCCTCCTTGGCCCCCAGTCTCCCATATTGCTTGTCTGTTCAGCGCAGGGAACTCCTCCAGCCGGCACAGCCAGAGTCAGTCTCCAGTTCCCTGCAATGCTTCTATCTGAGCTCCTACATCCAGCTCTGCCCAGATGAGACTGCCCTTCTCTGCCTCTGTAGCTGTGCTTGTTTAGCCAAACTTGGGCAGATTTAGCATTTTGAAAAGTGGGATGCAGATGGAGGGGCACATCATAACATAGAAAACAACACATATGTTTCTCCAGTTAAGGATAAACTAGAAGCTGTGCTAATACGCTAGGGGCCTGGGGCTGTATTACCCAGTTTAAGGTTGAAGCAAACAGACATAACTTCATTGGAGTGAGTTACAAACTATCTGAAGGGATATGAAATCGGAGCTTTATTAGGAGGAGCAGTTAAGAGACGAAAGAATAGGAACACAAATGCTAGTACAAGTGGTGGAATATGAGGCACATTAAAAAGAAGAGAGGGTTATTAACACCCGTGGGGAAAAAAAAAATAGAAAGGATCAGGTAGCTTATAATGAGTCATGAAATCAAGTGACTCGCTCAGCACTGCCTGACTACAAATGCTACTGCCACTCCCAGGCATTTGGTTTTAAATTGATTGGTGCAGGGATCAAAGGGAGGAGCAAGTGCACAATGCACTTGCCCTGGATATGCTCCTGTAGCTCACAGCCTGCCACAGTTGTGGCACAGCTGTCAATCTCTCTCTCTCTCTCTCAGTAACAGGGTAGGGTCCCCTTTACAACCCGTTGTCCCCATTGCTGGTTGCCCAGGTTGCACTACATCTCCAAGGTGCATCTACTGTCCTTTGACCTCCATGATGCCCCAAGCATCTCAGTCAGAGGGTTGAGAGCAGTGTGTGGAAAGAGACATAAGGTGAGCTGGGTGTACCTAGATGAAGGGGAGGAGAGATGGCCAGTAGGTACATAAATATTAAATGCCCCAGATCCTTGTGGCACCCCACTTAGATGAAGACTAGGGCCAAACTAACTGGACAGAAAATATTTCACTGTGGTTCATCCAGCCAAAATGCTGTGATGTTTCCAGATTCATAAAGCTGGAAACCAGCATGTTCATACTTACAGAAAGTGCTAGTTTTGCAGCACATGCATTTACCATTTGAAATAATTTCTGTATACAATTCCCAGCTGGGTTTGATAGTCACTCTACAATTGCAGCAGCTGGGGACATGCCCCGTTACTGTTGTAGCCTGCCCTGGGTCACACTGGACAGGAGCAGTGACATTATGACCCAAATGTTTGAGGATACAATTGCATCGTGGTTTGCAATACTAGATTCTATCTGCTTCCACATTGTGTGTGATCACCAAATGCCTAGCTTTTTGTTGTTTTCTTTTGAAGAGGGATTGACTTTCCCTTCTGCAAAAAAAACCCAAACAAACGGTAGTTTTGAAATGTTTTTGGTTGAAATGAGGGGATGAAGCCCAGAGCTGGACCATCCTAGAGAAATGAAATTCCTCAGCAGGTTTTGTTTTGGTTTCTTTTGTTTTCTTTTCTTTAAACCTTGAACGCTCCAGGAGTCTTAGATCTATGACTGCCCTGCTCAAGGAAGACATTGGAAAGTATAGAAATTGTCACACCCTTGACCCAATGCTTCTCTCAACGGAGACAGAGGGTCTGGGCCACCCCTTAGACCTCCGTATAAGTGAACAGGCAGACAGGTAGAAAAGTGAGCTAGCAGGAGACCTGGCAGGTTTCAATTGCAGTTCTATTAGGGATCCAATACATATGATGTCGAAATTTGAAGTGTTCTATTGAGAAATCATCATTATTTCCCTCAGTGGAAAAAATGCTCTATTGGAAGATTCAAGCAGTAACTGTGGGTTCTTTAGTATTATCAGGTCCTTTTTGTCACTGTAATCAGAGAATGTCAGATCTGTGAAACTCTACTGTAACACTGCTGTGGTCTTCTGAAGTTTTAGTTATGGAGCTCAGCCCAGGAAAGGGAAACAGCAGTGAGCAGCCGCCATCCTGCCGAAGCCAGCAGCCAGGCCTTCCCGAAATGCCAGATGAACAGCCTGGTGATACAGGTAAATGATAGAATAGCAGGAGATGTACATTCAAGTAAGATCCAGACCTATCTGGGACACTGTCCTTCTACCGCAGAGTGTTGCCTCACCCTCTGAAACATGTTGATGTTGAAGAAGAAAAAGAATCATAGAAAATTATCGTGGGAAAGGACCTCCTTAGTTTATCTAGTCCAACCCCCTGCCTGAGGCAGCAGCATCCCTATCCAAACCAGCCTATACAAATCCCTTGTCTAACCTCTTAGGAAAACTAGGCAGACAACGATGACACAACCACTAGGCATAATACCTTAACCTGCCACAGCAGGGCTATAGCAGCCAATGTCCTGCTTCTCTAAATGTTGTTTAGATGTGCTCAAGCAATCCCAGAAAGAGGGCTATGCCCCCAATTACAAAGGAAGGCAACCCCCTTGCCAGAGTCCATACCCATCTTCCTTCCTGACCCCAGATATGGTGATCAGTCTGACCCTGAGAGGAGGGGCAAGACCCTCTAGCCAGGAACCTCCAGCTTTAAGTCCCAGCAGGACCACTTGCACATTGCAGTCCAAATCCTCAGCCTTGGTTGCAGCCAACAGCCAATGACTCTGAGGAAGGTATAGAAAAACCCCGACTCATATAGGAAACAGGGATGGGGAGGCAGGGGAGGAATTCCCTCCCAGCCTAATACAGGAACCAGAAAAGCCCAGAAACATGGGAAATACCCATAGCAGAATCTAGGCCTAGCCATGCCTCCATCATCCCTGACCAGTGGTTGTGCGATTTCTCCTTGAATGCCTCCAGTGACAGAGCGTCTACAACTCCCCTCAACAGTATATTCCACTTCCTCACTATCCTAACAGTCAAGAACTTTTTTTTCTGGATATCTGATCTAAACCTACTTTGCTGCAATTTCAAGCCATTGGTCTGAATCCTTCTCTTTGCAGCAAGAGAGAAAACATGCATTCCCCCTCCTTGTGGCAGCCTTTCAGGTATTTCAATATGGCTGTCAGGTCCCCCTTTAATGCCTTTCCCACAGGCTAAACACGCCTAGCTCCTTCAGCGTTTCCAGGCATGGCTTCCTTCCCAAACCCTTTATCATCTTTGTCACCAGCCTTTGGACCCTCTCTACCTTCTCCACATCCGTTTGAAAGCATAGAGCCCAAAGCTGCACACACTACTCTAGAGCAGGCCTAACCAGTGTCAAGTACAGGCACTATCACTTCCCATGTCTTCGACCTAATGTTTCTACTGAGACATCCCAAGCTGCATTTGCCTTCTGTGAAGCTGCATCACACTGCAGAATCAGACTGAGTCTGTGATCTGCCAAGACTCCCGGATCCTGCTCCATACTGCTGCCATCCACCTAGGTGTCACCCATTTTATTTTTGTGTTTTTGGTTATTTTTCTGAGGTGCAGCAACTTGCATTTCTCAGCATTGAACATAATCTTTTTAGAAACATGAGGCTATTCAGCCTGCAGAAGAGAAGGCTAAGGGGGAACTTGGTGGCACGCTATAAGTAGATAAGGGGTGTGCCCCAGGATCTGGGAGAACAGTTGTTCACAAGAGCGCCCTAAGGGATAGCAAGGTCTAACCACCACAAATTTCTGGAAGGTTGATTTAGATTGGACATAAGGAAAGTCTTCTTTACAGTCCAAGTGTCCCAGATGTGGTGCAAGCACCTACTCTGGACTCATTTAAGAGGTGTTTGGATACTTATCCTGTTGGGACATTTGACCCCAGCAGACTTACTGCCTGTGGCAGGGGCCTGCCCTCGATGATCTAGCGAGGTCCCTTCCCCCGCTAATGTCTATGACATTTATGAAGCTGCAGCCCAGCTTTCCAGTCTTTTGAGACTGGATCCTTTTCCTTTGTATCTCCTGTCCTCCAGTATGTTCACAAATCTCACAGAGATATTGCATTGCGGCCCCACTTGCAGGAAGAAGTGAGGAATGGGCACTCCTCACTGTCCTGATTCACAGCCTGACTCACTCCTCTTTCCTGTTGGGTCCAGCTTGGGGTAGTCCAGGGCTTCCTTCGAGGATGAATTTCCTCCCACCTGGCCCAAGTTATGGCGCAGTCCTGGTCCTGAAGATGTCAGCAAATTTAGCAGGAGTGGCTGGGGCTTCCCTAGACACCTTCTGGCCATACACTTTCTCCCAAGGAAATGCAGATCTGTGGCTATTCAGCAAAGTGTTTCTGTGTGAGAGGGACAAAATCATGGCCACAAACTTGAACCCTTCAAACAAATGTTGGAAAAAAAATGCCAGAACTTGTTCAAAAGAAAGGATTGATATAACATAAAGGGGAAAAAAAAAATAATAAAAAAAAAAGATTTGGCCTTTAGGGCATGAGGTCTCTTTCGAAATTAAGGAAGATTAGGGGGAAAATTGATAAAAAAGGTAAAAATTCCAATGGAATACTTTCAAAATGTGGAAATATTTGAGTGACCGAAACACAGAATGAATTGGGGTTATGAGTTGATACATATCTGAAATATTAACCTTTATTCAGGATAGGAAAATGGTTTGGCCAGTCAGAAGGTTTCAGGAGATGAAAAACCACATCCCCAGGCTGCAGCAGGCATGACTGTCCTGATTTCATTTTGAGGCTGGCTCCTGTCAGTCAGGGCCTGGTGCTCTTGGCTCTTGCCCACCTCTCAGTACTCGTGTCAAGACATCATCTCCTGTCCCCAGATAGAAGGTGAAGGAAGAAGGCAGCATGAAATCCCCCCGGCGGACAGCAATGTCTCCAGCACTGGAGTGATGGGGGATGGGGTAAGCTTATCTGTAATGTGTTTGTTGCAGGGCGGAAGTGTCCAGCATGGTGGACTACTGCTGAGGGCACGTCCTATCTCTTTACTCCTGAGAAAGGAACTTGGGAACATTGTAAATCCTCCTGCATGTCTCAGTCTGCCTGGCTGCTCAGCATTGAGAACAGAAAAGAGCTGGTGAGTGCATGCTTCCTGTAACACTATATCAGTGCAAAATGTCTAGCTGAATGAGCATGCCCCTGCTCACGAGCTTTGCTGTGGGACACGTCTCAATTCTGAATTTGTTGTGGGGAAGGTGGGTGTCGGTGGCTGGGCACAGGTTGCCTCAGTGTGAGGTTAGCCAGCAAGGAGTCCCTGTGCTGAGGCACCCTGTGCCCCAGCCAGCCAGGTAGTGGTGTGGGGAGACAGGGGAGCTGGTAGCCCAGAGCTATCTGCTTCCCCATCTTGAGGCTCACTGCCTCCCAGCCATCCAGAGAGCAGCTGGCTGGAGTGCAGGGTTCCCCAGTGACTGGGCTTTAGCAGCACATGGACATGGAGGAGTAGGCAACCCTCACATCTTCTCATGTGTCCTGGCAAACAGCACACTGCTGTGCTTGACACTGCTTTTTTTTTCACGGTTTTTTGTTGTTGTGTTTTTTTTGTGTGTGTGTTTTTTTGGTCCTGGGAAATCCTAGTAGCAAATTTTGCCCCAGCACTGCAAATTAGCAGTGCCATACCTGGTTTAATGTGTAACACATGTGGTTTATGGCACCACAGGAGGTTTGTCTGCCACAAACTGCATGTACCCAGGTCTGGATCTGGACTCTGTGAGCAGAAAATATCCAAAGCCTCAAGGCCTGGTTCTGTAGTGCCCTCTACCTCCTCAGTTGGCCCATCCTCCATATTAGGAGCAGTGCAGGGGTCTGATTTGGCTGGGAGCTGAGCACACTATTCAATGGAAAAACTGTGGCCTAAGGAAACATCCAAGGCTGCAGTGTAACCTTTGGCAAAGCAAAGACTGGGCCCCTTGGCCATTCTCATTGGGAGTTTGGGAGAATATCATTATTTGGGCTCTTACCATCACCCTGAACTGTCTCCACACATGTTAATGGGATTTTCCTGACATCCAAAAGGTCTGGGCTGCAATTGTGAACATATCAGCCAGAACGGACTTGGTTTTTGGAGGTAAAGTGTAGGTGAGCGACCAGGTTGTAACCCTGGAAGTGAGAACCCAATATTGCCTAGAGGGGTGATCTCTGCTAGAGGGGTGATGGTCTGCACAGGTACTATATGTGGGGAACAGATACAACCCTACTAGCATTTTCAAGGCATTTGCACTCCCTGACAGATGACAGAATATACCTTCTCTCCTTCTTAGGATTTCATAAAACAAGAATTATATCAATATTATGAAGATCGTAAGAGTGTTACCTGGTACTACCCATTCTGGATTGGACTGTCATATTATCCTGGATCCAGGAAGTGGGTCTGGGAAGACAACACAGATCTCTCCTCTGGCCTGTAAGTCTGTGTCACTAGGATGACCTCACCTCTGCATCAGCGTACATCACTCGCAGCAGTATGCAGTTCACCATGGAAGTGGGAGCTTCAGACTCCACCAAACAAGTGGGGTCTTGAACTTTGCCAGAGGCTCATCTGGCAATAGACCCCACCCCCAGATCAGCCCCCCCCCGGTCTTTTGGCAAACTCCTGCTTCCCAATGCTCTTGCAGAGCTGTGGTCTGATCAAATATTTTACACATGTGAGGGACTTTTCATCTCAACTCAGCACACACTGACCTACAGTTTGTAAGCCCAGGGGAAACTAGTATGGGGCGGCCTTGGGAAGCCTGTTAGTGCAACAGCAGAGGGTAGGACTAAAGATATGACACCTCCTCATGTTACTAACATCACTTCTTTCTCTCTAAAAATGTCTGTTTTAAGATCCATAGTCGCTTTGTAAAGGGCAGCCATTTGGGATTGTGCAAGGGTTCACAGCATTTTATCATTGCTATGGGACATGAGACCATGAGAAAAGGGAGGCGGTATACTGAAGAGACACTTGGCACATGAATTTCTACTATTAATGCTGCCTGCACTCAGGTGATCTGTGGTTTACATATGAGAGTATGGAGGCTTTTCTCTCACTCATTATGGGAATGGGGACCCCTCCAGGGAAATGAATCAGCAGATAAGCAAAAATGTTCAACATGTTTCATTCCAGGAACAATTTCTGGCAGAGGGGAGATTAGGTGAGGAAGGGGTGCAGATGTCCAGAGTGTGATTTTTTAGTACATCCTGTCTTGTACAGTGCCATGGAATTGCTGGGATTCTGCGCTGGGAACATCTAGTCTCACCCAGTCACTTCTGGCCTTGAGCAGAAAAGCATCCCTGACTTTCCTTCTGTTAAATCATTGTTCAGCATTTCCCACTGTCAGTACAACCAGCACAGAGAGCCCCCAGCCCTGTGTCTTGGTATGGTGTGCTCAGGAGGACAGACATGAACCATAAACTTTGCACTTCTGTTCCAGGTTTGATCTCCAAGACCCCAGTCATCAGAATGATCAGGGCAGAGTTTGTGTCTATGTCCAAGGTGGGAAAGCTAAGCCTGGAGCCTGTGGAGAAACTCACTTCTGCATTTGTGAGAAGGAAAAAAAGTAGAGACACATTAATGGGAAAAAAGTGGGAATGCCAGCCTGAGATGCTACATAGACACAGGAAAACATAATTTCTTTCTGCCCCCTCTGGACTTTTGTGTGTGTGCCTGTTTCCTGGGTCTCCCCAGCAACAAAGCTGCCTGTGCTGGAGCCAACAGACATGTATAGGGCCCTCCTGCTTACATCCCCAGATCTCACTTTCTTGGTCCTGTGTTTTGAGCATGTGATGGCAGAAACTTGGGAAAAGAGTAAGTCCTATGAGGTAATGGTGTGTATGGCCATAAGAGCATCACAGGCCCCTGGAAATGAGAGATGGAAATATGCATGCCATCCTGCACTGACTGCCCCTGCCCAGGCACAGGTGTCCCCTGCTCTTTGCAAAGCGTACTCTGGCTGTGCCCAAGTGCCAGAGCTACAGGGCTCAGGTTTCCTTCATTCCCTTGGGGAGACTCCATGTCCTCTATATGTTATAGGAATTATACCTTGCTTCTGAAGTAAACCATTGCCCATTACCCCTGTGTCCCTCTGCATGCATAATGGGGGTGGAGAGGTCAGGAACAGGTGTGCACACCGGGCAATTCTGTTAGGCTGGTGTCATTTCAGGCTGTGAGCAGCCAGGTTTGGGGGTCACTCCAGGCCAGGAAGTCAGAAGCCAGAAGATCTGTCTGGGAAACCACGTGGAGGGTCCAGAGGGTCAGGCAGAGCACAAGATCAGGAGGCTGGGTCAGGTTTCTAGGAGGTTGGGCCAATGTCAGGTCAGCTTTCTGGTAGGTCAACTAGAGAGCAAGGTCAGGAGGCCACCTAGGTCATGTATCCAAGGAGTCCATGAGTCAGTAGCAGTACAAGCCAAGGGTGCAACAGTGTAGGTACAAGCTTGAGTCTTGTTGACTAGACACACACCCTTGCAGGTGAAGCATTTGTGTGGGAAGGAATAGAGAGTCTTTATTTTAAATAAATAAATAAAGTCTCCCACTTTATTTCTTGCCTCACCTTCTCATTGACTGGGTAATGTCGGGAGTATATAGGGCGATGGCTGCCCGTCTCTATCGAGTGAACCGCCAGGTCCGTTCTACCTGGTTTATTAGAGAACACAGTCTCAAAGTCCTTGAGTGCTGCGAGCAGCTGGTCCTTGTCCTGCGAGGGCAGATGGTCCGGCAGGCGGAGTCCCTCGATCCCTGCCTCGCCATCCCAGTCTCCATACATGACCGGCTCCTCGGGGTCCTCCGGAGTTCCCTCAACAGAGGGGACCCAGAATACCATCTCCTTTCTGTCGTAGTAGGGTTTAAGCATGTTCACGTGAATTGTCTTAGGTTTCCTACCCTTAATACCCACTACATAGGTCACATCATCCAGTCTGTCCAGGAC
>NW_005843085.1:347183-348453 GCF_000455745.1 Alligator sinensis
AGCGATCTTCCCTTCCCACGCCTCTCTCACCAAATCGAGAGGACCTCGAACTCGCCTCCCGAACATCAGCTCGAAGGGCAAGAACCCAGTGGACTCCTGGGGCACCTCCCGGTAGGCAAAGAGCAACTGTGGCAGTTTCTCATCCCAGTCATTGGGGTTGGAGTCCACATAGGCCTTTAGCATACCTTTCAATGTCCCGTTGAACCTTTCCACCAGCCCGTTTGTCTGAGGGTGGTAGGCTGTGGTCTTAAGGTGTTGCACCCCACAGCAGTCCCACAGGCACTCCATTATCTCCGCCATGAAGTTCCCACCCCGGTCCGTCAGGATCTCGGAGGGAAAACCCAGCTGGCAGAAGACCTTAATGAGGGCATCAGCAACCACGGGTGCCTCGATGGAGGTCAAGGCAACAGCCTCCGGGTACCGCGTTGCGTAATCCACTAGAGTCAGTATGTATTTCTTTCCCCTACGAGTCCTATGCTTCAGCGGTCCCACAATGTCCACGGCCACCCTGTGGAAGGGTTGGTCGATGATCGGGAGGGGCTGCAGGGGAGCCCTTCTCTTGTCCCCGCTTTTGCCCATCCGCTGGCATGTCTCGCAAGATTTGCAATAGTCCGTCACATTCTGGGCAATTCTGGGCCAAAAAAAGTTCACCTGTAATCGCTGGCGTGTCCGTTCCCTGCCCATGTGACCTGCACACGGTAGATCGTGAGCCATGGCAAGCAATTGCTGTCTGTATTTTCGGGGTACTATGAGCTGGCGCTGGGGCTCCCAAGTCTCGGCATGGTTCTTCAGCACCCACAACCGATAGAGAAGCCCCTTATCCCAGACCACCTGTTCCCTCTTGTCCGGAGTGAACTCAGTCTCTTGCTCCTGAGCCATCTGCCGGAGTCCCTCCAAGCTGGGGTCCTCCCGAACCTCCCGCTTGAACTCCTCTTGCCCAGCTAGGCAATCAGCAGGGAGTGCACACTCACCCACAGGGACTTCCTGGGTCTCCTCCCCGCTAGTGTCACCTCCCTCTGCCACTGATGGAATACACCCCTCCCCGGGACTGTCACTTAACCCACCCTCGGGGTTACCGGTTCCCTCCGGGACCAGGGTGCAATCGCTGTCTGCAGGGGTCCCTTCCCCTGCGGCCAATGGTGTGGCTTTCTCCTGGGGATTCTCTAACCCCCCCTCTTTAGCCTTCCTGCTCTGCAGGCGAGTCACTGCATGAACAGTGCGGGGCTTTGACTCTTGGGTCTGTTCCCACCTCCGGAGCTGGGATTCCTGC
>NW_005843085.1:350837-365529 GCF_000455745.1 Alligator sinensis
GCCCAGGTGACCAGAGCATCGCCTCCCAGGCGCCAGGCTTTTGTTTGCAGACAAGGTGGGAGATTCCCGCTGTGAGGGATTCAACAGCAGCCTCTCAGGCTGGCTGAGACAGATCTCTGGAGAGGGGCACCGACGGGGCATTTCTGCCACAATAAATATATATCTTAGGAAACTTTCAGGTTGAAAAACCCTCTGTCAGACTGAGAAAGTACCTGCAGTTAGTGTTTCTCCTGGTCCTGGGTGGAAGGAATAGTAAAGAAGCCAGAGGCTGGCTTGGCATGCAATGCAGGCAAGAAAGCCAGTCAATGAAAATGGAAATGGTTGTGTCGGGGCAGAGGGACAGGCTGAGGTTGTGGGGAGAGGGGAAGGGAGATGTAGCAGTGCAAGTAAAAGTGTAGAGGTACCTGGGGAGTCAGATGTTCAGGTTTTGCCTGCCTGTGGCCAGAGGTGCAGGGTCCCAGAGCCCAGACTCCCCCTGCAGTTTTCATCCCCCTGTGCCTTAACATGCACACAGTGTCACCTATGCCATGAGTTTTGCTTGTCAGCAGTTTGAGATGTAGTTTCCCAGAAACTCCTTTTCCTATCTACTTGAAATGTGGCAGGCTTTGTCGCCTCAGAAAGAGCTGCTAGCCCTGCAATTTTCACCTTGCTGTGGCTTAACACACACATGTGACGTGAGTTTTACTTTCAGGACTTGATGTACAGTTTCTCAAAACCCCCCGCAACTATTACCTTGAACTTTGCCAGGCTTAATGCCGTCAGCATCAGCTACCATCCCTGCAAGTTTAATATGAATCAGCCAAGAAAAAACAAAATCATAGATATTTCATTGATTCCCCAATATACCCGAATCTCCAAATCGCTGAATCTTTTCCAAATCTTTTCTAAATTGATTCAGCCGAATAGAATGAGAAATGCATTTTGGATCTCTGAATCTAATTGGATGAATCCGATTTGGCCAAATTCAAATCTGAATCGAATCGCTGCCTATTCAAACAGGCCTATTGCACAACCCTTGATAATTGCTGTCTGACAGCATTTTTAACCCCTTGTACACTGTGGTGATGGTGATGTTAACTTACTTCGCACAGCATCATGTTAGACTGTGCCAAAAGCCCTGATAATGTCATGGTATGTCATGACTTCTGCCTTCCTCTTCTCCAAGGCTTCTTATTGCCTTGTAGATAATTATGGAATGATAATGGTTTAGTCTAGAAATTCTTCACAATGGTTGGGGTCAGGGTTAATGTAAGGCTGACTATTCTTTTTTTTTTTCGTTTTTTTTTTTTTACTTTCTTGTTGACATGCCTATCTCTGCTCACAGAAATGCTCGAAAAGTGTCTGTTGGTATTAGGCCTTCTTGGCTGAGATGGAAACAAAACCCAGTGAAGACTTTGGCCTTCGCTATATGATCCCCTTTGTTTTTACTCCATGTTAACATGCAGGCTGTTCACTTCTTTGTCTTCCTTTTAGTGCAGATCTTTAACACATCATCACCTTTCCTTCACAGTGAAATGAGACCCAAACAATAATTCTCGGGAGACCACATTGTGACTTGCATCAATGCCCTGGGGATCAGTTAGACAAGGGACTAAATGATGCGCCTATGTTGGTGAGTTGTGGCTAGTGGTTAGTTTACAGGTCAGGTACAGTGTGAGACAATGGAGATGGGAGTATGGGTGGCACTAGTCAGATAGTTTAGATGAATGCTTTACCCTAACCCAATCCACTGGCTCTCTCTTCAGGGCATTTGCATTCTGCTACCTCAGCACAGGTCTCACACAGGGGAAGGAGAGGAGTCTGAAAGGGAACAGGAGGAAGAGAAGAAGATAAAGGGAGCTCTAGGGAGTGAAATGAGAAGAACAGAGCCTGGACTGGAGGGATGGATAGGCCAGTGTCAGGGAACCAGGGCAGATGGATGTGGCAGATAGAGACAAAGGGCATTTGCACACATGCTTGTACTTTTGGTGCTGTGGTGCATGCCTTTGTATAAACGGTGATGTGTGCGTCAGCACTGAGAAAATGGTGGCAGTGTGCATTTGAGTTAGAACACATCAAAGGTGTTTTAGTTCAAAAGGGCACCACTGCTCTTTTTTGTGTGCATTTCACTGCTTATACAACTGCATGACATGCAGCACAGTATTCGTCAGATCATGTGTAAAGCTGACTTGGTTCATCATGTCTTCTCTCAACACGCTGGATCTATGGCACATTGCAGTATAAAAAATATATGTGTATAAATGCCCAGACTCTCATGGTTTGTTGGCTGAAGGTGCTAAACTGCACGAGGCCACAGAAAGCTCATAACACATGGGAATGTGAAGAAGAGCTCTTCCATGGGAGTGGTAGGGGCCAAGGAAGAGAGGAAACCATAACTGGAGAAGCCAGCCCTCTACCAGGACGTGCACAGAGAGAAGCTGTGTCTGGGCTGTCACAGCTGCACACTGCACATGTTGAGAGCAGCCAGACTGAGTTGAATATCATGAGATGTAAAATTACCAAAAGGGTAGGTCTGATAATCCTTGTGTTTTGGTGCCTTCAGGGTGAAGCTATCAGGCTCACATGTACGCCTCCCAGTGTCAAGATCCATGTTGGTCCGAGGGACGACTGATCCTCTTACCCACTCCAATGGCTCCAGGAGCTGGGGCTCGAAGGGAAAATCCCATGTGGCTGGACTCTGAAGGTACCTTCAGAAATGAGAAATACAGACCTTGAAAAGGGTGTATTGGAAACCCGGTCACTTGGCAGAGAAAACCCACAGGACAACTGCCCTTTCTCACTTCTCAGCTTCTCCTGAAAGGACATCTGTGGAGACCTGCTCCATGTGAAGACGGAAGGAGTTGTTTGCTTTCCCAAGAGATGCGAAGAGAACTGTGCCTTTCAGAGGCTCCAGGAGGATTTGGTTGGGGTGAGGCTTACTGCCTCATCATCCCTATGAAGGCTTTCCATTGAGCACTTCAGGCCACAAATGTTTTGATACTACAAAGATAAAAGCCCCACTCTGACAATGTTAGGGAGGGGAGCATTTCAGATGAGCAGAGAGAGCGTTTCCTGTGGCATCACAGATGGATCCCCATCCAGCCAATCATCGCTGTGCTCTTTCCTATCATGGGGACTCGTGCACAGGATCAGAGCAGATGCACCTTCTCATTACCCAGCTCAGAGATCGCCATTCTCCGCTCCTAAACTGTGCAGAAAAAGCAAAGGTACGGGGTCTGGATTCTTTGAATGGGAGGACTAGGAGGGGCCGTGAGGTGCTGTTCGTCTCTCCCAGAAGGTGACTGATCCTGTTTCACTTCCTGGTTTAGACTGTGCTGCCCAAGGATGATAACAGGCGGATCTGGAAAAACACAACATGGGAGAGGGAAGAGGGGAGTTCTGGGAGCCAAGGGAAACTGCTTGTCAATGTGTTTGCAGTGAATATATGGATAGAAATGCCATGGGGTGTGGAAATGTTTGTCAGACACAGGAAGGAGGAAGCATTGACCTGGACAGAGCTGGAGGCAGTTGTCACCAGGTAGAAGTTAATAGTCATCTTCTTGAGAGGAGGAGACGTCACAGACCACAGCATAGACTTAGCCCAGCATGGGGTGTGGTGTCTTCTCAAAAACACAAAACACAACATGGGAGATCGGTGAAGCTTCTGATCTGAAAGACATTCATGTCCCCAAGGCGAGTAACAAGACTCACGTCTTTTCAACCTCCTTATAGCACAATGGGCCAGACCTCGTGCTGGTGTCAGAGCTCCTTGGGCTCCAGTGGAAGGATGCTGATTGGTGCCAGCAGAGGATCTGGCCTGGTTTTATGAACAAGCTTTGGCCCCGACCAGCCAGAGCGACTTTGGGCAAGTGCGTTCTCTCTGTATGCTGACCCAGTAACTCTGCTCCCTCTCACACTGGTACAAGCCAGGCAGAGCTCTAGTGCAGGTAGGTGAATTAATCTGGCACTCTATAGTCTCTCTGGTATTATGACTGTAGGAAAAGGAGCTCCGTCCTAGCTCAAAGTGCTGTGGTCCTGAGCACACATGTAAATGCTGTCTGGGAGCAGTTTTCTTCAGTGCAAACTGCATCGGAATTTATCACATCGCATTAATTGCACGTGGAGATGCACCCAGTATGTTGTAATGCTTCTTGAAGACAACAAGTAGGCTGTTATAAAAGCAATGTGTTGAACTTTGAAAAAAAGATAGTTTTGCTTTTAAAACAACATTTCACCATGAGAAATGTGCTTTTGGTTCAAAAAATTGATCGGAAATGACATACATCCTCTCCATATACCCCCCTCCCCACTGGCCCCTACCCCAAACAGTGCAGTGCCATTTTGTCAAAATTGACACTAGACGGTCACATTTTCTCAAAGCATTTTCTATTTTTGGTGGGAAAATTGTTGAACAATTGTCACTAATATAGCTAGAGCACATGACAGCCCTACTGCAAAACAGGTCTGACTGTTCCCATGATAAGACCCAGTTTTCACTTGCTCGTAGCTCTGCTAATGCTTGAGGCAGGGATTTTCAGCACCAAAAGTACACTGGTCTGTGAAGAAGCTGGGTGCTGCCTCGGAGAACTGGATTCTGTTCCTTCCTTTGCCACAGAGCTCCTGGGTGATGCTGGACATGTTAAAAACCAGCCCTGTCTTACTCACTGCCGCTCCCTGTGTGCTCCTCCTTCTTGGAGTGCCTGATGTTAGAGCCTGTGGCCTGATCTGCAGAGGTACTGAGCACTTGGGACTGCCTTTGAGGGCAGTGGGAGCCAGCCTTCAAACTGACCAAGTTCTATAAAGAGGGAAGTGGTCTACAAAGGTACACACCAGCCACATTGGTTTACACACCTGGGATTAGTTCACCATTTCCATGATTTAGCTTTTATCTCTGTATCACAGTCCCCTATGTAGCAAATGTATGAAATATGTTGAGGGTTGTGAAGATAAATTCACTAATGTCTGTAAAGCGGAAGGGAACAGACCCAGAAAAGGATCTTGGTTGCTTCACTCTGAAATACTCTAAATAGCACTTTGGACCTAGCCTAGAGCACTGCAGTCAGAACAGCACAGAACAGCCCATGAGCAAAGAATGAATTCTATATACAGGACAGCATTTCAGAAGTGTGCAGCAGTTAGGAAATGGGTCCGCATGTGAAATTATGACAATAATATGTAATTCTGACTCTTACATGTATTCTGCGTACTCTCTGAACACACGGTTGTTTGTTGAACAACTTCCATGATGTGCACTGAATGATGCCAGAGCCTGAGCTTTGTGGGAGTAAAGTGCATGGAGCTATAATTAACAACTTCATTAGGATGTGTTTGCATGGGCGAGCTGAATTAAACTTGTGTAGGCTGCAGTAAGTCTGGGGTCACACAACTACTTGGTGGTTTTTTAACCTTAACACACTTTGAATCTGGAGTTTTCCTCCAATGTAATTACAGAATATAACATGCTCAGACCCTGCTAGGGCTAGGTCAGGGCATCAGGCTGTTGCAGAAACCCATCAGTTCCTCAGTGAAAGCTACCCAGCTGAGTCAGCTTTCTCCAACCCCGGCTATAATCTCTCTCTTTCTCCCTAGCACCACCAGGCATGAGCAATCACAGGATAACATACTCAGATCTGGAACTGGAGCCATCTAAAATGCAGAAACATGAAGGCAAAGGTATGGCTTAGAACAAAATATAAATTCAAAATTATTTGCTAAGTATTAATAATCATGAAATAAACCCTGCTTACAAAAAAGGAGAAGCTTGCTGACACATTGTGCCAAGGTCTGACTGCAAGTTGCTTATGATGTTCTGAATGTTTAGCTGTTCAACCTTGGAAGCCCGTACCACCCACCTCTGCATTCTTCTTGTGACTTGCTTTCATACATAGAAAGTCCTCTCATGCGACCCAGCATTCATGTCTTTATAATATGCAAACTCACTCATGTTTTTTCTCCTTTAAATACTACACCCGCTACTCCTCTCTCATTAAAAATAGTCCCACAATGACAAATTGGGAATGAAGTTTCCTTTGGCCTTCAGCCATCATTCAGAATTCATATTTCTGAGGATTTTAGCTCTGTATCTTTTCTGTGTTTCTTCTATAAACACCTGTGTTTTCCTTTGCAATAAGTGGCAGGTTTGCACAGTAATGTAGGCCTTCTACATCTCACTTCTGTCTGCTTCTGATCAAGTTCTGTGCAGGAATCTGCCTCACAGTTGACCCTGATAGCTCTGTGCACTTAATGACATCCCCTGCATTTTGGGGGTGTTCTCTTCAAAGGCTTTGCAGCAGCTGTTTCTAAGGTTGTCTAGTTGGAATCTGCCTTAGCTTGTCTGAAGCTGGTCTAATGCCATCATAGAGTCTTTGGGTGGGAAGGGACCACAAGGGATACCTCATCCAACTATGTCCTGTTAATGCACCTGGCATCCTGACAAGCACAGGTGCAGTTGTACTCTTGCTGGGCACCATGCAAGATCCAAGGTGCTGTGTAGCTCATGGTGCCCTCCTCCTCCCTTCAGTCCTGCTCTCAATCATGGGTGACTGAGAATCTAGACCTTCATCCTTTTCTTTTCCCTGGGCATATCTACACATGCACTAACTCCATCCCCAATTTATTCTGGTGTAGGCTAATCTGCAGTAAGAGCTTTTTGGCAGGCATCTACACATCCAGGGATTAGGGAGAAGATTTGCACCCAGTTCCTTGCAGCCCTGTAGTGGGTCCCTGCCACCACCAGAGGGATCTCTAGGTTCCCCTGGGTGCTATCTCAGGAGCTGGCAGGGATCACTGGGTCAGAAGGCAGTTGTCTCCTGGTCCTGGGGGGCTGCCTGCTCTTAGGGCAAGGACAATGTCTCCCTGACCTGGCAGCAGGTAGATCTGAGCCCTGGCTCCTGAAACAGGGGCACAGGCCTTGGAAAGAGCTGCAGGGGAGGGGCAGGTCCCATCCCTCTGCCCTGATCCACCAGTGGGACAGCTGGCACCTAGCAGCTAACTCACTGCCCACTGCCCCACCAGGGAAATGAGACAGAAGGCTGAGATCCTGGCATTCAGTTAAATGCCAAAACACACTTCAATTTGAAAACATTTCAAGTACTTTTTTACTCACTTTCTCCCAATATCCAGGCACAGCTGTATAAGCCCTTATGAAAAGCAAACTTGGGGCTAATACATGTATTGGAAAGCAGGTTGTGAATGATGTATTTGACTGTAAAATCCAGCTGACATTGTGTTTGTATTTGTATGTCACCTGATTCAGGAGCAGGAGAAAGAGGTAAATGGAGCATACTTAGAGTATTTACAGCAGTCTCACTGCCATGCACAGAAAGAAGTATTCATTCAGAAACTTGCAGATGATATGAATAGTGATGACACCCCAGCCCTGTGCATCGTGCTCAAACACAGTGTGGACACCTCAGCATGTACAGAGCTCCTGGGCATTTCTCCCTATATGTTGTTTTCCCCTTAGCATTTCCCTGGGACCCTATGCTAGTGATTAGTTCACCTTCTGTTGCTTTTCCATCCTTCATTTCTATGACTGTACACATGACTTTTTATACATTTCTTTGTAAAAGAGCTGTTACTTTGGGACAGTTTCACAGGAACAGAGCCTTGAGCTAATGACCATCTCCTTCACTTATTGCTCTTGTCTCCTGTCACCTCATTTACTACGTTCTCTTCTCCAGCCACCCCATTCACTGTTTTTCAGCAAGCACAACTGTTTCTAGGAAATATTTTTAAAGATGCATCTACAGGCCTTTTTCCGCTTTCCCTTAACACGTTGTCTTAGGTGTGACATGATGCTTTCTGCATTTGTCTCAGGTCAATATTTACCATGCATTATTCCTATTTCTTTAGCAGAACCACCAGCTGGACCTTTTCAATACCAGCTTGCTACACTTGTTCCTGGGATTCTCTGCAGCCTTTATGCACCTGCTGTTCCAAGAGGGCTGCCCTCAGCAGGCACCCGGTAGCTACCTACCTCTGCCCTTAAGTTGGCAGGCACCCAAAGGTGCACTGCCACACAAATATATATTTCTACATTTCAATTTTAAATGAACACCCAGCCCCATAAGAGTCAATTAATATTTCAATATAAATGATACTACCTTAGACTCTATCAATTCATAGCTACATGACAAAAAACATATAAAATATAAGGTGCCCCATCACAGAATATAAGGCACAGCAACCTTTGAACTCAATTAACTTTACAGGGACAACAAACCCCAGGCTGCTCTGAAGCCTTGGCTGCATTTCCATGGCTTTGAGGGGTTGGGGAGAAGCTTCCCCAGTGCCCTCTAGGTTTTCCCCCCAGCCCAGCCAAAATATTTCTCAATAACCTAAAACTCCAGACTTGGGGATCCCTGTCCCTCTAGGCTTCTCCTGCAAGCGTCAGACTTACTAACCCACGTGCATTCCCCCTTCCCTGTGGGAGTCCTTTTCCCTGGTAACTCACGACTCTGGAGGGTCCTCCTCTCTCTCCCAGCGAGTTGCTGCCTTTCTTGCTATGGGTCCAGCTGTCTATGGCTTCCTCTGGGCCCACTGGCCACTGGTAACTCATACGCCTCCCTGGGTCTCTCCCATGCACTGCCCATGCACTGCTGAGCTGTAGACCCGAGCAGTCTCATATGGCTCCCAGGGTCCCACCCAATGTGCAGGCAGCACACTGCTCCATGCTTCTCAGCGGTGGGGCTGGGAGGTGGTCGCTTGCCGCTCCTCATCCAGTGACAAAAAGGGGTCTTTGGGCTTTTTTGGGGCCACTGCATTTGCCCTGCTGGGCAGCTCTCCCCAGCTCTTCTTCAGCCCATCTTCCCTCTTCTCTCTCCCTCACAGTTGTGTGCCTGTGTGCTGGGCACACTGTTCTTTTATAGCCTCCAGAGGCTCCACCCCTGCATTGCAAAAAGGGTCAGGGGCAGTAGGGTCCTCACCCAGGTCCAGGCTTCTCACCTCCCCCTGGGCAGGGGCAGGGCAGCCTCTCTTTCATTGCCTCCTGATTGGTGGGAAAGTGCAATCAATGAGTCAAAGCCCTTTCAAGCTGGCAAACTGGGCTGCTACCGGCATGCCCAGCACATGTGGTAACACTGGGCCTTATTCTGAGAATGAAGAATGTAAAAAATGATGAGACTAGATGAGCCCACTGAATGGGACACTTGCTAGTAATAGTAGGATGCAGGGTAAATCCCGAGCTGGCATCTCGATCAAAATTAAGTAATTTGCTATATAAGGCAGAAACCCTCTCCTTTGTGGGCTCCAAGTCAAGGGTTTATATAGGGAAGTGGAGGGTCAGTCCTGACCACACCAGAAGGCAGCTGTTGGACGACACCATGTGCTGAGAGGCTGTTTTGATTTGCTAAAGGCCCCAGGTTCTTCATTAAGCAAAGCCTGTCTGGAAGTTGTAGCTACTGTACCCAGAGGGTGCTGACAGCTGGGCCAGCACCTCTGGCTTGTCCATCCTTGTGAGTGATGCCTGAGAGCAATGGTGTGAGAGCTGAAAAGTGTGCCTGTGTGATAAAGGTGCTTGCTGAATTCTCTATGAAGATTATATCAAGTGTTTTCCTGAATTTGTTTAGATACTAAGCTATATGTTGTTGCTAAAAGCCTAATTAAAGTCTAAGATGTAGTGAGGCCTTGTATAAAGTAAGGCCTTTTAAATTTAACAAAGCCTTGAAGTAGTAAGGCCCTGTGGCATAGTTAAAATTCCCTTATCAAAGGAATGCAAGGCTTGTACTGCTAATTGGTCAGTATAAGTACAGTTAAAGTAAAAGGAATCTGAGTGGTGCTACGTCATCAGAACCATTCAGAAGCTATAAATTAGCTGGAATATCTGGAAACCATTCAGAAGGAAGAGACAGCTCTGTGAAAAGGATTAGTTAGCTGTTGCCTGGATCAGTGGGTCTGTGAACCTCAAGGAGCCCAAGGACTGGATTCCAGGGTCCTTTCCATTACTCTTCGGACAGTGATGTTCAGGGACGCCTGACTTCGCTGAACTTTGTGGAAAGAGAAGCTTGCTGTGTATCAGGCATCAGAGGGGACTGCCGATAAGTTGCTGATGCGAATTGCTTTTGTCTGTCATTGTTCGTTTTGTTGCTATGCGTAGTTGTGTTTTTGTTAAGTCAATAAATCTTTCTTACCTTTCTGGCCCTGACCACACACTCAATCCTGAACCCCCCACAGGTGGCTGGGACAAATGGTAGCAAAGGACCATGATTGATCTTCAATTATGGAAAGACTGTTACCCTGAATGGGCTGTGTGCTCATGTACAGGGGACTCAACACTGTCAGTGCCAGTCCTGGCCTGGGAGATGGTGCCAGTGCTCTGGTCGCTTACCAGGGGCTCACTTCTCTGATCTTTTTTGCCTATTGGCTCTTTTAGGCCCATAGGCTTACCTCCTTCCTGACCCCAGCTCCCCAGGTGTCCATGGTCCACTGATATTTCCAAAATGCAGGCTGCTCATGTTCCTGGGTAAACTACCCTTTGTAGAAGTAAGTTTAACCAGACCTCTTACTTGACTAAGAAGAGAGACAAAGAGAGAGAAAGAGAAGAGAAAAAAAATGCTGATGCTGTGTGTTTCAAAATGTTCTAAGATAAGAAAAAACCTTCATGCCTTGTTTTGTCTGCGTGCAGATGTTAACCTTCTCCTTTCCGCCGAACTAGAAGCTGATAACTGTTCCCAAAACATAGTGTTTTTTTTTTTAATAAGTAAACTGCTTACGTGTGACAAACAAATTATCAACATCTTTCTGTTTCTCTTAAGGTTGCTTTTATCTGCTTTGTCTGAACCCTGCATCTTTTCTTGCTGTCTAAAGTATAAATATGCTTGTAAACTTGAAGAGGTCAGAGTTCCTTTAAGAGCTCTCCCTGTGATCACTTGTATAGTTTTAAATAAACCTAGATGGCTCTGCCAATTCTAATACAACCACAACGCAAAGTTTGATTTCTTGTAAACCTTGAATCCAAGACCTGGAAAGCCTCATGTGTAGGGCAATCTCACACACCCACCTGCAAAGCAGCATAAAGACTGTTGTTGAAGGCCTTTACTTGTAGGATGCAACTCATTGCTGGATGAAGCTTCCCATCCAGATAATGCTTTCAGTTTCGGGTGACCAGACCAACCTTATTGTAGAGCACCCTAAGTCCTTATCAAACTTGTCCTGGTGTATAAAGGACAACAGTACAGGATCTTCTCCTTCCTTCTGGTCCTAGCTCCTGTTGCCTTTAGGCATCCATAGGTCTTCAAGGAGCTCAGTTTTTGCTGGGTTGGCCTCCACTTGGTACAGCTAGGCCACATCCCTGAGCACATTGCCTTCCTCCTTACCTCTGTGAACCAAAACATTCACTTTAAAGATGCCCCAGATCACATCCAGCCTGACCTGCTGACTGAACAGGCAGGATCCGTCACAGAGTCACAGGTGTTCGAGGTTCCTGGACTCCAAATCCATGACACAGATGTCCACATTATCTTCTGCCACTCTGCAGACACAGCAGGGAGAGCTCCAATCAATGTGCAGGTGACACATGCTCTTCACTCCCTACCAAACTACAGGGGGAGGGGCTAGTCCTCCTGTGGCTATGTTGGCTGTAGGAACCTGGTTCTGCCCCTTGCAATTCCCCAGGGAACTTGATTGTGATTTACCGCCTCCCTGTTTCCCCATCCTGAGCAAGTGCCCCCAAGCAGTGACAGGGAGGAGATCCAGTCAGCATCCCCGTTCCAGTCATGAACACCTGCCAGGACATCAGCAGAGATCAGGGAGTAGGTGTGGAGTCTGGGTTTGAGATGTCAGAGTACTTGAGTCTGGAGATGAGGGACAGGCAGAGGAATGAGACGAGGGACAGGAAATGTCTGAAGAGGACGGGTGAACACTATGGTTTATGGTGGCCAAACAAGGTGTGGAGGAGCACTAAGGATGCAGAATCAGGCATTTGGAGAAGAGGATGGAGGGACAGACAGGTGGTAATGTTAAAAGTTGGAAGGGGAAGACATGGCCCCCTCGTGTGGAGACTGAAGGGTGGAAAGATGAGGCATGTTTCCTAGAGAAGATGAGACAGAGCATCAGTCACTCCTGTGCCCAGCTGCCTGCCTTCCCATCCAGCAAGATTGACTCCTGCCCTCCCGTGGTGACCCCAGCCCAGCCTGGCATTCAACACCTCTCCTGCTGCAGGAAGCAGCAGGTCAGGGCCCCCCAGTAGGAGCTCCAGCACCACACATCTCCATGAGACATCTCATTGTCTCCCATTTTGCAGCCCCTGTTGTTCCCAGAGCAGATCTCATGGGACCAGTCTTGAGTGAGAGGATGACAGACTGGCAGCTGGAGGCATCATTTGTCCCTGGTTACCCAGTGTGATGATGTCATCACTGCACATTATGATGTCAGAGCTGCCCTGGCCAAGCCTCAACCTCCTTTATGGGTCATTTGCATTGTGATACATCGTTGGCTGAGATCCATCAGTGGGTGTTTGCCCGGGGCAAAGGCAGACACATGGTTCCATGGTCAGAGGTGTTGAACACCCATCGCCTGATAGGAGCCAGCATCAGTGGAGCCTCTGTTCACTGGAGCATCATGTCTGGAAACCCTCCAGGGCTGTAGGGGATGGAAAAGGGGAAGGGAGGTTTAGATAAGAGATGAGTTGTTGGATCTCCCTTTCACTGGCAGTGGCAGGAGGATTTTTTACAGACTAGGTAGCTCCCAAGGCATTACAGATTGGTCTGGACATGGCAATAGATTGACAGTTTAGAGGTGTGTTTCAGAGAGGTTTTTTTTTTTTTTTAACTCAGAGGGTCTCAAGACACCCTCCTTGGTTGCTAAACTCCCTTTAAAGGGAAGTGTAGTGCTCCTTCAGCTACACCCTCACCCCTCTTCTCAACACAGTCTCTCCTTTACAAGGTATAGCCTTCTATACCTATGAACCAGTTGTAGGTGGAGTCCCACCTGGTCTCTGTGATTCCTATGAGATCATAATCTTTGTCTCTCAGGAGAAGGGGCAGTTCCTCCTGCTTACTTCCCAAACTCCTGGCATTTGTATACAGGAAGCTAACCCTGTCCTGGGAAGCCCTGGGCTTCCCTGTGTGCTAGGATGTGATCTTTCCTTGGGCTGTCATGAGAGTACATTCCCTTGGGCTACCTAACCTGTTAATACTGTGGTTGACATGACCTGGGCTAGACCTGTTAATTGACTGCCTGTCACCCAGCGATCCTAGTTTAAAGCCCTGTCAAGTAGGTCAGCCATTCTGGCCAAGAAGTGCTTCTTGCCTTTCAGGGTGAGGTGGAGGCTATCCCTTCACAGGAAGCCAATGCCTCTCTCCCTGACGTGTGGACCGTGGTCAAAGAAGCTGAACCTCTACTGATAGCACCATTGCCGGAGTCGTCTTTTAACCTCTCTGATGCACCTTTCCCTCTGAAGCCTGTGACCCATGATGGGAGGATCGAGGAAAGAACTACCTGTGCCCCCAGATCCTTGAGTCCATCCCCCAGAGCTCCGTAGTCACTCATGACCCAGCTGGGGTTGTTCTGAGCTGCATCATTCATGCCCACATGCATGAGAAGGAATGGGGTGGTGGTCGGAGGGATGGATGCATTTGGGGATCCTCTCAATTATATTCCAGACACGAGCCCCTGGGAGGCAGCATACCTCACAGGCTAAGGGGTCAGGGCAACAGATAGCTCCCTCTGTCCCCCTCAGATCACCAACCAGCATTACTCTGTGTCTTATTTTGGGTGTGGTTGTTGGTGGCCCTCCATCCTCACATGCTGGAGCCAACAGCTCAGCTTATGTAAGGGGTTCAAATCGGTTGCACAGCTCCAGGGGAGCGGTCACTCTGGTGCAATGCCTCTTTGGGCTGGAGACAAACTTCGTCAAAGCAACCCCTGGCTGGACTTCATGATGGTTCTTCATTTATGCCCTGGCGTTGCCAGCCATCCTTATGTCTTATGTTAGCCTCTTCGATGCACCTTTTCCTCTGAGGACTGTAACCCATGAGTGGGAGGATCGAGGAAAGAACTACCTGCACCTCCAGATCCTTGAGTCCATCCCACAGAGCCCTGTAGTCACTCATGACCCCCCTGGGGTTGTTCTGAGCTGCATCATTCGTGCCCGCATGCATGAGTAGTAATGGGGTGGTGGTCAGAAGGCCGGATGAGTTTGGGGATCCTCTCAGCTACATTCCAGACATGAGCCCCTGAGTGGCAGCATACCTCACAGGCTAAGGTGTCAAGGCAAAAGATCACTCCTTGTGTCCCCCTCAAGTCGCCAACCAGCATTACTCTGTGCCTTCTCCTGGGTGTGGTTGCGGGAGACCCTCCATCCTCACATGCTGGACCCAACATCTCAGCTGATGTAAGGGGTTCAAATTGTTTGTACAGCTCCAGGGGAGCGGTCACTCTGGTGCAGTGCCTCTTTGGGCTGGAGACAAACTTCGTCAAAGCAACCCCTGGCTGGGCTTCATGGTGGTTCTTTATTTCTGCCCTGGTGTTGCCAGCCATCCTAACTCCTTCCACTTTCTTTTCCTGGTGGAGAGCCTGGAAGTAGGTGTCCATGTCCTGTTCTACATCCCTAATGGTGTGCAGCCTCTGCACTGTTGCCTGGGGCTCCCTAATCTGGCACTCCAGGGTCTCCACCATTGAGCACACCCCACAAGGGGAGGTGTCAGTGCTCCTAAACCCAACTGCCTCCATCCCAGCCAGGTAGCCTCCACAGGATGCCAAGGGCTCCCTCTGG
>NW_005843085.1:366047-386000 GCF_000455745.1 Alligator sinensis
GCAGCGGGCTACTCCCCTCCCACCATGGCCCCCCCTTACCTCCTGGGTGTGCTGGGGGTCAAGTTGGAGGTCCGCCGTGTATGCTGGGGGTCACTGGGTGGGGGAGGTCCTGGGCTTGGAGGGGCGTAACGGGCTCCCGCACATGTGTCTCTTACCACTGCTGGACCCAAACTGCTTTGGTTTCAGTCATCACAATTATCATGTTGGTGTTTGTGTATACTTGCAAGGTGTGCAACTTAGAGCTGGAGGCTGTGGAGACACTCAGTTCTACATTTGTGAGGGGAGGAAGGAAACAAAAGGAAAAAATGAACTGGATAAAGACACCAGGGAGACGATGCATCTGGGACTGATCCAAGAGATTGCTGCTGCTGAAAGGACGTTGTACGGTGTGGGAAATATAAAGGACCCATGAGGAAATAATGACAGAATGATGTTGCCATTTGGAGGGAGAGCAAGAAAGACATAAACTATATCAAGGAGCCTGCGGCATTTTGTTGCTGGACCCCGGGTCAGTCTGCGAATCCACATAGACACAGACACAACTTTATTATTTCTTCTCCTATGATTTAATGTGTGTTCTGGTTGACAGCACTCTCTTTCATCCCTACAGCCCAGCTGCATCTCCTGCTGCCTGCAGTAATGGGGTTCTCTGCCCTCATTAAATCCCCAGACGTCCTTTTCTTGGTCCTACGATGGGTTTTGATTCTATTTTGGGAATCACAAGGGCCAACAGGAATTCCTAAGACCTAATAGTATTTACAGGCAAAGGGAGTGTCACAGGCTCCCAAAAAATATGAGAAAAAGAAGCATGCTCGATCCCTGGAGACTGCCCAGGCACAGGTGACACTGTCAACTACAATGGCAGGAGTCAAAGGGAGACTCCATGACCTCCAATTGCTACAGGAATCTCACCTTGGCTCTGAAAATAAACTACCTCCCATCAGTGCAGCATCACCCAGCCCCATAAGCAATGGGGGTGCGGTGGTTGGGAACTGTAGGTGTGTCTTGACAGGTCTGACCAGGCCATGGGGAGGTCCGTACCCTGAAGGGACCCAGGAGTGTCACCAGCTTGGGAGTGTCAGAGTAAGAGGATCGGGGGACTAAGTTTCAGTATCCTCCTGCAGATGCCAACAATGGTCGCTGGCCTGTGTCATCTCGGTCTCTCCATCAGGGACTGGGAAGATACATGTTGCTGAGCAAACAGCAGTGACCAGGTCTCCTGGAGTAGGGGCATGTCCAGTCTCTTGTGCTGCGAGCAGCTGAGTGCGGCAGAGAGAGATCCTGCTCAGCCCTGGACATGCGGTACAGAAGGGAGAGTCACTGTCTGCATGGGAGTTGGGGGAAGAATGAAATCACAATCACACACTGTTCCTCCCTGTAGTGTCCAAAGTGAGGACTCGGTGTCCAAGATGCTACTGGTGTTGCTGCTGACGGCACTGCTGCTGCTTTGATGGCATGATAATGAGAGGAGGAAAGAGAATAAAAATATTCTCATCCTGGATGGAGAGGCCAACTTTCCCCAGCCTGTTCCCATCCCAGCAAGTATCACAGAGGGGCTGGGAGTTGGAGGAGAAGCCCTGAGAGCACCAAGTTAAAGTCCTGGAGTCAACAGTTTCTAATATCCAAACCAGATATTCAGGCCACACCATCCCCTCACCCTTCACAAGTTCTGAACCTCGGATGGCTCCTAGATACTGCCCAGTTTGTTTGTTTTTCCTGCTCAGCTGCTGGGGTGGGTTTTCAAAAGGGAAAAGGCAATCTAACTTGCCAGAGCAACTGATTCCTGTAGCAATCAGTTTTCACTGGGTTATAAAGTCCATTAAGCACCACTGAGGGGATGAAACCTCAGCTTTTTCATAGAAAAGCTGTGTTCACAGTTGAGCAGCCATGTGACACACACATGAGTTTAACAATATTTTAACAAGGAGTTTAACAAGGAGTTTAACAATTTCTCGTTACACCCCACCCAGACTGTGCAGCATCCCCTACCCCACCACTCAGTTGTCACCCACCCAGTACAGGTCCCAGCCCTGTGCTCTTTGTGCAGGAGCAGCACATCTCAGAGCAGCAGCGAGGGCTTCCTGTGCGGTTTATGCTGGGACAGGGGACAGGCCATCAGTCTTCCTGTCCTGGGAGGGCTTGGCCCCTTCAAGTAGGTTGGGGTAACTGTAACCCCACCCTTGGTCATACACAGCCTCTGAGCTCCTGCCTCTGTGCACACCTGTACTCACACAGTGCACCAGCAACAGGGATGCACCGCTCTGCACTCTGCTCCTGAACACTGGCCACTGCTTACCGCCCTGGGGACACACACAGGTATGGCTTCCCCAGGGCCCCATGGCTGTTACAGCTACATCAGGACAGCCCAGTAGGCAGGATTCATCTGTCCTGTGCTGGGAGGAGGAAGGTTTTGTCCTGGGTTTGGGTTCAGTTCTGGGATCAGTCATAGGTGAAGGGAACCACATTCAGGCGTAGGGGAGCCTGCCTGCGGTGTGAGTGGAAAGAAGAGGACCTTTGTTGTACAGTGGCTGGAGGCAGCACTTATACGTGACAGTTACACTCCCTGCCACTCACTGAAGGAGGCACATGAGCAGCAGAAAGCAAACAGTGGGCACAGGCCACACACTGGCACATGTCTCAGTTCATGTGTGTGTGTCCTGGAAGTGGGGCATTGAGAAGGGAATGAGAGTGCTGCTGAAAGCTGATTGTACAGATCTCCATCTGTGTCCTCTGCTGGCTGCTCACCTCCCAGATCTTCACACCGGCTACAGCAGGTCAGTGCATCCGTCCTCCAAGCATCGACTGACCAGGTGCAGCTGCTTCCAGACGGGCGTGTTCTGCCAGAGCTTGTGGCTTCTTGGAGACAAAAAAAAAATTGCTTTACTGGAAAAAGCAGCATATTACCTCAACCCAGCTCTGTGAAAGAATGGTCTTTGTGTATTTTTAATGATCACAGGCAGTCTGACTCCCCTATGTCACTTGGGAGTACCTAGGCTGTGGCCACCTCAGGGAGGAGTTTCTCTCTGTGTCTCTTGCCCTGTTATGAGAGTCCACTCCCTTTTGCCTGGGCAGAATGGGGCCATGGTTTGGAAAGATGACCAGTCTCTCAGGACAGGTAACCGCTTCCCTTGCACTCATGGGTCTGCGCTGCTCCTCTGCAGGGTCTGAGCTGCTCAGTCCCCAGTTCCTCCTCATGTCCCACCCTTGAATCTCTTCCAGTCAAGTCTTACCCATCTGCAGTGTCCCAGGGATGTGACTGCTGTAGGAGAAAGCAGGGTAGACTAAGTAAGTAAGATACATATAGGAAATGGGCTGTGAGGAGGATTTAGCTGGTCATTTTTTGGGTGGGTGGTGGTGGTGAGGGAGAGATTTGTCACAGAGCTGGGGTCAGTTGTGGGACCTGTTGTAGCTGAAGGCAGTTTTGTTCCTCCGGAGAGAAGTCGTCCTGGGGAGCACATGGAGAAGCTGGATTCTTGCCTGTGCAGGCAGGGTGGAGCAATGCTGTGACAGTCTCATCCGCTCGCTGAGGGATCTTCCACAAGGGGAAATGTGGAGAAAAGAGCAGATGGCAGCCAGCTTCTTGGGATATAGTGATTTGTAATGGGCCTGGAGAGCGTCAGGGAGATATGTTGGGGAAGTGCTATAAGTTATATTAAGGAGCCCCATCCTTATTCATGGCACCAGCAATGGCAGGTCACTGCCTTGCTCTTGAAATCACCAGACGACCGGGTGCTGCGTGCAGAGATAGGAATTGTCTGAGAGATCCTCGGTCTCTCCTGTCCCAGGGGAAGGCCCAGGTCTCTGCGACTTCAGGGGGATTTTTTCTGTCTGTCTGTATCTCATTCTTACTTCTGTCTATATTATGAGATATTTTGTAAGATCATCCTTTCTTGCCCAGATGCAGACTAGAAACCATGTTTGAAACCAGCATGTATTTTTTTTCTCATGATGGCTAAATTTTTCCCTCCCAACCATAACTCTGAGCTGCTACATTTCAGCGTGGAAGTTGCTCAAAGATCTACTAAGTCCTCCTCACGTCCCACTCCTGAATGCACTTCAGCCGAGTCTTACCCGTCTCTGCTAGACCCCACTGGGAACGAGGGGACAGGAGGACCTCTCATCACACCTCCAGTTGGGAACTTCTCCAAAGATGCAGAGACAGACTCATCTGCCTGCTGGGCAGAGAGGTACCGTGTGGTTAAAGGGGTCTGTGGGGCAGTAATGTGAGCTCATCTTGGATTAGAGATCAGTCTTCCCAATTCCCCTCTGACACATCACAGCATGATAGAAACAAGAAAACGTCGCTCCCTCCCTCAGTGCTGGTCACTCGCTCCCTTGTTCCTAGTGGATGTTCCCAAAGGTGATGACCATGGCTGCAGCAGCTCAGCTCCTCCTCACAGTGCATCCCTGGGGCCTGGAGGGAGCTCTCCTCTGTCACCCATTACAGGCTCCTGAATCCACTGAACCCATTATTTTCCTTCCCATAAAGGATGCCATGGCTCCTTCTCTGTAGTGCAGTGTACACTCATGGGAGATGGATCTGGGGCTTCCCCCTGAAATTTGTTTCCTAAGAGTTTCCATTGCCAGGTGTAGGACCCAGCCCTGCCCAGGGGCTGCCAGGAGCAGGACGTGCTTGTCTTCCAGCTCTAGCACCTCCCGCACACACATCTGCCCAGACATTCTCCGGGTTTCCTGGTTTCCTCGGTCTCCATTCCCAACAGTGTAACTTGGGGTGGGTGCGTGAAACACCAGCCCTGGGTGCTGACTTAAAGAGGGACCAGGATGACCCCTCCCTACAGGAGTCCTGGTCATGACAAGGGTAGCCCTGCACCACCCACCTGGAGGAGCTGGGCAGGCAGAGCCCCATGCCAATCAGTGTCTCAATGGAGGGGGAGGAAGGACCCCTCTTCCACACCCCAGAGGCTTTGACTGGGAGGCATAGCCCCACACCTGGGGGATGAGGGAGCACACCAGGGGCATCCCCTGGCAAGCCTATATGTCTGCCAGGCCCCCAGGGCAGCAGCCACAGGCCATTGTTGCTGCAGCAGCAGGTGCAGCAGTACCAGCTGCAGGGAGGGGAGCAGGAAGGTGAGACACCGTCCCCCTCCCCTCCCCACAGGGCAGCAGAATTGCCCCCTGACCTGCACCTCTGCCCTGGGTGCTGGCAGAGCCCTTCCTCTCTGCCCTCTCCCTGCACCTGTCTGCTCAGCGGTTTGCTCCTGGGCTGTGTGGGGTCCTGCTCTAAGGCTGGAAATGTTCCCATGAGCTCCAGACTGACCTGAATTCTTGGGTGAGAAGTGGTTTGTGTTCATCACCTTCCTGTTCATTTCTCTCCCTTTCTGGGTCAGTGTCTCCAACGGCATCTTCCTCCTGGCTGCCCCTTGCACTTGCACTGGGGGCCCAGATGCTGTGCCTGCTTTTGATGATAGGACTCAGAGTCTACGATGCCATGGGTAAGTGTGAGCAACTACAGCCCTCTGAGCAGGCCTGGCAGCCCATCCTCATGTGTGAGCTTGCACACACAGGACCCCTCATTGTCCCTATCATGCTCCCTGCCCACTAACCACTATATCAGAGAGAGCTGATTGTTCACCAGTTTACACTGGTGGCAGATGTAGTGCCATAAAATGCCTCCATAAATACTCAGCTAAGACTTTCTCTGTGTTTGTGGTTTCTGCATTGTGGGAAACTGTTATAGTTAATCGATGCATAGCCACCATTTTGGTTATTTTACCTTACTGCTTTGCAGGCAGCATACTAAAAAAAGAGAGAGAGATATAAAGGTTTTAGACCCGTTCCATCCTCAGTTATTTCATTTTAGGTTATGAGAAAGCTTTGTTTCACAAATATAAATGGTTTGTTCTGCTTTGAAGGGTTTCAGGGTTTTAAATTACTATATATAACATTCAAGGAACATTCAGAATCTTGTAATTTTTCAGTTCAATAATGCCATAATGACACTTTTACATGTGGATGTGTGTCTGCTTTGGTCCATATACACATTCACATGCAACCTATATGTGTGCATGCATTTTGCATGTGTCACTCACATGTCTATATATCTGTGTGTGTGTGTGCACACGCATGTGCATGTAGTAATTGTTTTCATTATAGAGAGTTTGACAGAAACTAGATGATTGTTTATCGTGAATTTAACATCACATTATTTTTATTGCTTTCCAGGAACAGTTTTGTGTTTTTTGTCATATGACTATTTTTCATGCAGCATGGAAGTCATTTGATATTACATCATACAGGCTGTCTCACTGTTTAATGTATGTATCTGAACTTCTGCAAAGTGTGTGAAGTGCAGTCTTCTCGTGCAGGAGAGGCTTCTGCATCCTGTGCTAACTGAGAGAGGAGGGATTTGGGGGTTGGTTCCTAGGACTGGAATATGGATATAGATTTCTATAGTTTGGGCAGGAAAAAAGAGTGTAGAAAAAGGGAGGGCACATTACCTTGTATATGTACCTGTATATGGCACCTGTATATGGCAGGTGCAGTAAAGCCTGTTTCATCTGTCACTCCCAATGGAGTGGTAATTACAACTTATTATCCATGAGTACTTATCCCTGTTTTCATGAGGTGTTTTTCATGCCATGTGGAGGCACTTTTTGTCATTTGTAATGAAGAAAAAAACTTGGAGTGCACTTTGTGGACCTGGAAAGAGGACTGCCACATGCAAGTCCCAGGAAGTGATTCATTGCCTCCATTCAGCATTTGGGGGAGGCTCATGTGGAGCATATTGACCAGTGTCCATATTTCCAGGAAAGGGGAATTAATAATTGGATAATGTTGAACAATTAACCAAAGCTAGAGGTTTAGGTAGGCTGACCATATGGAAATCCAAGAAATTAGAGACATCATCTCGGAACTGCACCCCAGCTTTTCCGCCATACTCTCACAAGTTGGCAGGGATGGGGATGAACCCAGCGCCCCTAGTGGCTGGCAGAGGGGGCACAGCTGCGCTGCTGATGGCAGAAGTGTGGTACTATTGATAGGAAATAAATGTCCGGATGTATCTTAGGGCTACCCCGGTCGGGTGGCCAATGGCTGTACCGGCGTCCGGCGGGGGACCGGACAGGTGACTTGACAGGAACTAGATGAAAAACATTCTTCAGGGGCCGCCACTCAAAAATTTGGGCGGGGCAGAAGTGTGGTGGCAGCGGCGGGAGTAGAGTGGTGGTGGCAGGAACCAGGCGGCAGGAAGCACGGAGCTCCTGAGGAGCTCCTGTAAGTATATTTAAGATGTATGTTCAGCATTCACGAATATTTGAAGCCGCGAATGTCGAACCCACAGATAGTGAGGGTTTCCTGTATTAGTACAATCAGGTCTTTTGTGTCAACACCAGAATGTCAGATCTGTGAAACTCTGCTGTAACACTGCTGTGCTGTTCTGAAATTTTAGTCACTGAGATCTGCCCAAAGTCGCAAAGCGTCACCCAGCTGCCAACGTCTTGCCCAAACCAGACACCATGCCTTCCAGGAACTCCAGAGGAACAGCCTCGTGATACAGGTAAATGATGGGACAGCAGGAGGTATATGCTCAAGTAAGACCCACACCTATCTCAGGGGTGTCCTTGTTTTGCCTCCACTCTGAAACATGTTGACCTTGAATAAGGAATAGAACCAGAAAGAAGCAGGGTGGAAAGCAACCTCCTTAGGTCATCTGTTCTAATAGCCTGCATGTGACTATCCAAACTATCTTATACAAAGCCCTGGTCAAAACTAGACATTCAACATTCACACAACCACTAGACATAAAACCCTAAATAGCTGCAGATGAAGTAGGATGAGGCAGCCAACATCTTGCTTCTCTACAGGTTGTTAATACATACTCAATAGATCCCAAGAAGAGGGCCTTGCCCCCAGCTGCAGAGGAAAGCAACTCCCTCTCTCCCACCACAGACCATAACAGATTTCCTTCCTGACCCCAGATATGGTGATTGATCTGACTCTGAGAGGAGGGACAAGATCCTGTATCCAGGAACCTCCAGCATTACATCCCAGGAGGACCCCTGGCACACTCCAATCAAAATGCTCAGCATGATTGTAGCCAACAGCCAATGTCACTGAGGAAAGCATAAAAACCCTGACTTATATAGAAAGCAGGGGTGTGGAGCAGTAGGGAAATTCCTTCCCAGCCCCATGAGTGGATGGGTATGGCGTTTGTGTGGGGCTGTAGGTGTGTGCGTAGATGTGTGGATGTGGCATGTTGGGGAGGGTGTGAGGGTATGTTTGGATGTAGGTGGGTCAGTATGGGGGTTTGTGGGGCGTGTTTGGGGGATGTGTGTGTGTGTGTGCATGTGTGGGGTTTCTGAGGGGGGTAGAGAGGGTGGGTTGCGAGGGGGTGGGGTGGGGGTAGGTGCATGTGTGGGGTGTGGTGTGCACAGATAGCAATGTGTGGGGCTCCCTCCAGAGGACCGCAGATATGTGTGTGTGTGTTTGGGCGGGGGGTACATGTGAGGAGGGGTGTGTGTGGATGGTGATTGTTTGGCTTGTGATTGTGTGGCGGGGAGCATGTGGTTGTGGGGTTTGCAGGGGATGGTTTGTGGGTATGGTGGGGGAGGCATGGGAGACCCCCGTGTATGTCCCCCTGAGCTGGTGAGCACCCGCCCTTACCTCAAAACAGCCTGGAGCATGTGGCGGGCCAGTAGGGGGCACTCCTGCGTTGAGCCGCCCACCTCCCTGCGCCCGACCACCTTCCAGGCTCTGAGTGCCTCCCTTGGGGTGCCTCCCGTCCGGCCGACCCCATCCCTGGAGCACACCCGCTAGCCTGGGTTTCCGCTGCCACCATCCAAGGCTCTGGACTCCTTTCTGGCTCTGCGCACCTTGGAAAGCACAGGCCTGATCGTCCAATGGGTACTAGACCCAATACAAGCACTTGGGGCACTTCCCCAAGTCAGGGGCTATTTAGGAAAGTCTCCCTTAGTCCACAGACCTAAGGGGCCTCCTCGGCATAATTTAGACCCACCCCTCAATAAGTCTCCCACACCGGTCACAAGGAGCACTTTATTGATTACAGGTAGCAGCTTACTCACTCGCATCATCCGGAGGTTGGAGTTTTCCTCTGGAGGCAGGTCACTCTTAGAGCATGCGGTTATGAGGAGAGAGCCAGTTTCAGATGGTGAAGCTCCTCTCCCAGTTTCAGATTCACCTGGATGACCACATGGCTAATGGCTGCACTTCTTCCTGGCCCGGGCCTTTTTATCACCTCTCTCACCTCAGCAGCCCGGTCCAATCGAAGCTGCCAATACTGGCTACAAGCCAACCAATCTACAAAGCATCCCTGGCTACCTGGGCCCGTGTGCAGGGCCGGACCTTTCCCCCCTGCCCAGGTGACTAGAGCATTGCCTCCCAGGCACCAGGCTTTTGTCATGCAGACAAGGTGGGAGATCCCCGCCCTGAGGGACTCAACACCAGCCTCTCAGGCTGGTAGAGACAGATCTGTGGAGAGGGGCACCGACGGTGGCATTTCTGCCACAGAGCCCACACAGCCTGTGACACCTCCCCACCAACACCAACATCGCTCAGTCCCAGCACATGGGCTCCCAGCAACTGCTTCAGGAAGTGGTGAGCAGCAGTGAGGGATAGGGTCCACTTTTCCCCCCCCACCAAGCACACATTTGCCCTGCTTGCACTGGTGTTGCTGCTGCATTTTAGCATGAACAGGAAAGTCTGCAGAAGGCGCAGAGTGTGTTGGGCTGCGCATGTCATGCCCTGACAATCTTCACACCAGGGTACTCAAGGAGCTGGCAAGCATCATAGCCCAGCCTCTAGCATGGATCTTTGAAAACTCTTGGCGCTCTGGTGTAGTGCCCGAAGACTGGAAGAAGGCCAATGTGGTGCCTATCTTCAAGAAAGGGAGGAAAGTGGATCTGGCTAACTATAGGCCCATTAGCCTGACTTCTATCCCAGGGAAGATCTTAGAAAAGTTTATTAAAGAGGCCATCCTTAATGGACTGGCCTACGCCAGCATCTTAAGGGATAGCCAGCACGGGTTTGTTGCGGGTAGGTCTTGCTTGACCAATCTCATTTCCTTCTACGACCAGGTGACCTATCACCTGGACAAGGGAGAAGAGATTGATGTCATATATCTTGACTTCAAAAAAGCCTTCGATCTGGTGTCCCATGATCGCCTCTTGGAGAAACTGGCCAATTGTCGCCTTGGGTCCTCCACGATCCACTGGCTGGAAAATTGGCTCCGGGGTCGGACCCAGAGGGTAGTAATTGATGGAAGTCACTCATCGGGGTGTCCTATGACCAGTGGGGTCCCCCAAGGCTCTGTCCTTGGACCCATACTGTTCAACATCTTCATTAATGATGTGGACGCTGGAGTCAGAAGCGGACTGGCCAAGTTCTCTGATGACACCAAACTTCGGGGCAAAGCATGCACACCAGAAGACAGGCGGGTGATCCAGGCTGACCTGGACAGGCTCAGCAAGTGGGCGGACGAGAATCTGATGGTGTTCAACGCCGATAAATGCAAGGTTCTCCACCTTGGGGAAAAAAAACCCGCAGCATCCTTATAGGCTCGGCAGTGCTATGTTGGCTAGCACTATGGAAAAAAGAGACTTGGGGGTCATCATTGACCACAAGATGAACATGAGCCTGCAATGCGATGCGGCGGCTAGTAAAGCGACCAAAACGCTGGCTTGCATCCATAGATGCTTCTCAAGCAAATCCCGGGACGTCATTCTCCCCCTGTACTCGGCCTTAGTGAGGCCGCAGCTGGAGTACTGTGTCCAGTTTTGGGCTCCACAATTCAAAAAGGATGTGGAGAAGCTTGAGAGAGTCCAGAGAAGAGCCACGCGCATGATCAGAGGTCAGGGAAGCAGACCCTACGATGACAGGCTGAGAGCCCTGGGACTCTTTAGCCTGCAGGGGTGACCACCAGTATCTGGGTGAATGTTTGTTCACCAGAGCACCCCAAGGGATGACGACTAGGTTGAATGGTCATAAACTACTACAAGACCATTTCAGGCTGGACATAAGGAAGAATTTCTTTACTGTCCGAGCCACCAAGGTCTGGAACAGCCTGCCACCGGAGGTGGTTGAACCGCCTACATTGAACACCTTCAAGAGCAAACTGGATGCTTATCTTGCTGGGATCCTATGAACCCGGCTAACTTCCTGCCCTTTGGGCAGGGGGCTGGACTCGATGATCTTCCGAGGTCCCTTCCATCCCTAATGTCTATGAAATCTATGAAATCAATGGGTGCCTATACACATATGTTGAGGCTACTCCAATGCGCTGTAATTACAGTGCTTTGGAGCAGACTTAATTAATCAAGTCTGCTGGAGTATGGTAATAGCCCCTCTGTGTGTCTGGGGCAGCAGGATGCATCACGGTGGGATGGTGCCTGGGCCAGGTGGGATTGAGAAACCTGCTGCAGGCTGGACACAAGACTCCCATGGGCTGGATCTGGCCCACGATCTGTATTTTGCCTACCCCTGCTCTAAGGGCCCCACTTGCAGAGAGGAGTGAGGAATGGGGACCCTTCACTGTCCCTCCTCCCAGCCTGATTCACGTCGCTTTCCTGTTGTTCTCAACTTGGGAGAGTCCAGACCTTCATCTGAGGATGGATTTCTTCCCACCTGGCCCCAGCCCTGGCCCAGAAGATGGCAATGCATTCAGTAGGAGAGGGTGGGACTTCCATAGACAGTCCCATAGACAGGTTTTGGCCGCAAGTCTTTCCATGTGAGAGTGGCAGAATTATGTCCACAACTTTGTAACATTCAAAATGTGAAATAAAATGTTCCAACCTTGTTCAGATGAAAGGCTTTTGATATTCCCCCCAAAAAGAAAGGGGAGGAGGTGATTTGGCCTTCAGTGTGTGATGTTACATTTCCAATTAAGGAGGACTAGGAAAAAGAAAGTTAAAACAGGTAAAAATTCAAACGGAAGACTTTCAAAATGTGGAAATCTTGGAGCAACCCAAACAGAGAATAAATTGAGGGTCTGAGTTGATTAAAATGGCCAGGATTTTGCCATTATACACACTCAGGTTTGAAAAAATGTTTAAATACTCACAACCTTTCAGGGGAGGAAAAAACACTTCCCCACCCAACTGCAGCCATTCCTGTCTTGAGCTGACTTTGAGGCTGACTCCTGTCAGTCTGCTCCTGCTGTTCCTGGCTCTTGCTCACCTCTCAGTACTGGGGACAATATCCTAGTCTTGTCCCCAGATAGAAGGCGAAGGAACAAGGTGGGAATGAAATCCCTCTGTCTCCAGCACAGCAGTGATGAGGGATGAGGAAAGCTGATTTGCAGTGTGTTTGTTCCAGGAGAGAAGTGTCCAGTACAGTGGGTTGTCCACAAGGACAGTTCCTGTCTCTTTTCTCCTGAAAAAGGAACTTGGGAACAGTGTCATTCCTCCTGCATTTCACAGTCTGCCCAGCTGCTCACCATTGAGGATGGAGAAGAGCTGGTCTAGGTGAATAGATCCAGAGGAGCCAGGTCCAGGGGCTTGGCTTTCTCTGGCATGATCTCAACTGGGGATTTCCAACAGGAGGTTCCTGAGGGCTGGTGGGTTGGCAAGTGCAATACACGCTGGAGAGCTCCTCACTCTTGGGATCGGAATTAGGGGACTGTAGACAGCCATTCCCCAAAGCACAGGATAAGAAGGGAAGAACATGACACTGTCAGGCAAGCAAACTAGTTTAGGAGCAGAGCGGGGATCAGCAGCCATGCATTGTGTTTCAGGAAGGACAGGGCAGAGCCCACCATCTGTCTTGCACTGTGAGTAGGTTTGCTCAACTCTGAATCATCCCCAGTGAGGGCCAAAACAGCAAAAGAACCCCATCCGTCTGCACCCTCAGCCTCATTTCTAAAGTGATTTTAGACTCCAAAAATATGTAGGATCTTCTGAGAAAAAGGTTCTTCACTGATGGGTTTCCATGTGCAGCATGATTGTTATTCCTTCACAGACAAACTTTGTGTTTTTCCTTTTGGATACTCTGAGCATAAAATAACCAAAGCCCCATGGCCTGGCTCTCTAGTTTCCTCCATCTCCTCAGTTGCCCCCCCCTCTATGTTAGAAGGTGTGAAGGGGTTTCATTTGGCTGGTAGCTGAACCCACTACTCAAGGGGAAAACTGTGGTTTAAGGAAGACATCCAAGGCTGCAGTGTAACCTCTGGCAAAACAAAGACTGGTTCCTTGGGTTGTTCCCTTTGTGAATTTTGGGAGAATATATTTAACCCAGCTGCTGTCTGCACCCTTAACTAATTTCACAGATGTTAATGGAAATGTCTTGACAAACAAAAGATCTGGGCTGCAACATTTAATATAGCAGGGCAAATTCACTTGGTTTTGGGAAGTAAACTGTAGGGGAGCAAGCAGGCTGTAACCCTGGAAGTGAGAACACAACATTAGGTAGAGGGGTGAGCTCTGCACCGAGGCCTGCAGGAGTAGTGTGTGTGGGGAACTGGCAGGACCCAGCTAGCGCTCTCCTGGCATTCTCACTCTCTGACAGCTGAAATAATTCATTTTCTCTGTATTTTAGGATTTCATAAAAAAAGAATCATTTCACTATTTTGAAGATCATGATGGTGTTTCCCAGTATTACACATTCTGGATTGGTCTGTCGTATGATCCTGGATCCGGGAAGTGGGTTTGGGCAGATGACTTGGATCTTTCCTCTGGCTTGTAAGTCTATGTCCCTAGGATGCCCTCACATCTGCACCAATGTGCATCATTCCCACCACTATGCAATTCACCATGGAGATGAGGGCTAAAGACTGCACCAGACAAATGGGGTCTTGAACTTTGCTAGAGACTCACTTGGCAATAGACTCGCCTACTAGTGCAGGTCCCAAAACAACCCCAACCTTTGATGCATAGATTCAAAGACGTAGGGTCTGAAGGGACCTTGTAGATCTTCTAGTCTGACCCCCTGCCATGGGCAGGAGAGAAAACTGGGCTCAAATGACCCCAGCCAGGTAAATGTTGAGCCTCCTCTTAAAGACCCCCAGGGTAGTAGTCATCACCACTTCCCTTGGAAGTTGGTTCCAGATCCTAGCTGCCCTGAATGAAGTAGCGCCTCCTGATGTCTAGTCTAAACCTACTCTCTAGCAACTTATGGCCGTTATTCCTTATTACTCTTGGAGCCACTCGGGGAAACAAGGTTTCTCCCAATCCCCGCTGGTCCCCGCTAGTAAGTTTATAGACAGCCACCAGGTCCCCCCTCAGCCTTCTCTTGTGGAGGCTGAACAGGTTCAGGTCCCGTAGCCTCTCACTGTAGGGTCTGCCCTGCTGTCCCTGGATCATGGAAGTGGCCCTCCTTTGGACCCTTTCAACGCTGTCCACATCCCTCCTGAAGTGTGGTGCCCAGAACTGGATGCAGTACTCCAGTTGTGGCCTGACCAGTGTCGCATAGAGGGGGAGGATCACCTCCTTGGTCCTGTTTGTGATAAACTCCTGTTTCCCAATGCTCCTACAGATCTGTGGTCTGATCACATCTAACTCTTTCCATGTGTGAGGGACCTTTCAACCTCACACACCACAAGCAGACCTACAGTTTGAAAGTCAAAGAAAAACTGGTGTGGGGGGCCTGGGGAAGTCTGAGTGCAAAGACAGCGGGTAGGAACAGGGCCATGACACCTCCTCACTTTGACAACATGTCTCCCCATAACAAATGTCTATTCTAAGGTCCATCATCACTTTGGAAAGGGCAGCCAGTTGGGCTACTCAAGGGTTCACAACATTTGTTTATTACAAGGGAGCATGAGATGTTGGGAAAGGGGAGGTGGTATATGGAAAAGCCACTTGATGCATGAGTTTATATGATAGATGCTGTGTGTACTCAGGTGATCTGTGGCTGCATACGGAAGTATAGAGAATTTTTTTCTTTCTCATCATAGAAATGGAGATCCCTCAAGAGAAAAAACAGTCAGCTATAGGAGGCACACAAATTAGAGCATGCACCATGTTTCATTTCAGGAGCAATTTCTGGCAAGGGGACGATTAGGTGAGGAAGGGGTGGAGATGGTCAGAACGTGATTTTTAGTACACTGTCTTGTACAACATACCATGTGCATGAAAGGATCCTGTGCTTAGATAGTCTAGTCTCACCCAACCACTTCTAGCCTTGAGCAACAAACCATCCCTGATCCTCCTTCTGTATTTCATTGTTTAGCATAGCTCACTGTAGGTACAACCAGGTCCGAGAGCCCCCCAGCCCTGTGTCTTGGTGTGGTGAGTTCAGGGAGGTGAACATGAACTGTAAACACTGGACTTCCATTCCAGGTTTGATCTCCAAGACCTCAGTCTGAAGAATGATCAGGACAGAGTTTGTGCCTATATCCACGGTGGGAGAGCTAAGGCTGGAGGAATCTGCAGAGAAACTCACTTCTGCATTTGTGAGAAGAGGAGGAAGGAATCGGTACGGACATGTTAACAGGAAAACCCCACCAGTTGTGTTGCCCAAAGGGGACTGATCAAAGAATTAACTGCAGCAGGGAGAGGAGTGTGGTGGTGTGGAAGTGTACCCTTCATCCAAGAACCTGGAATCCTCTGCTGTCGTGTTCAGGGAGAACAAGAAAATCCTAAACCGCATCATGGGGCAGTGGGGCTGCTAGCTCGGGGTAGGGTGGGATGCTACATAGACACAGGCCAACATCATTTATTTCTGCCTCCTTAGGAATGTCTTGTGTGTGCCTATTTCCTGAATCGGTTCCCCAGCAACAGAGCTGCATGTGCTGGAGCCAACAGACATGGGGCCTTTCTGCTTAAACCCCCAGATCTCACTTTCTCCATTTTGTATTTTGAGTATCCATTGGCACACATTTGGGCAAAGAGGAAAACCCAGGACGCAAGGGTGTGTATGGCCATAGGGGCATCTCAGACCTCTGCAAATGAGAGATGGAAAATGCCTGCATCCTGCAGTGACTGCCCTTCCCCAGGCGCAGATGCCTCCTGCTCTCTGCAGCGCAGAGCCTGGAATTGCCCGACTACCAAAGCCCCATGGTTTGAGTTTCCTATATTTGCCTATGGAGATGCCATGCCCTCTATATGTTATGGGATTTGTCCTTTGCTTCTGAAATAAATAATTGCCAATTATCCCTGTGTCTCCGTATGAATAATAGGGGTGGAGAGGTCAGAAACAGCGGCACACACCCTGGCAACTCTACTAGGTTCAGTGTCCTACCAGGCTGTGAGTGGCTGGGACTGGAGATCACCTCAGGGTCAGGAGAAGCCAAGAAGTCAGAAGCCAGGTGATCCGTTTGGAGGACCAAGTGGAGAATCCAGAGGGTCAGGCAGAAAGCGATGTCAGACCTGCCAGCTCAGGTACCTAAGTAATCTGTTAGCCAGTAGCAGCGTGCACCAGGGATGTGGCAGCCTAGGTACAGGGTTGAGCCTTGTTGCCTGGACACTTTGCCATCCAAAACAGGGCTTTATTTGGGAAGGGGTAAAAGGAGGTTAGTTAATTGGGGTCCATGGGCTGCAGTCCCAGGGGCCCAGGACAGCTGTCCCCCAGGAGTTGTGTTCTGCTGACGAGTGACACGTGTTGTAGTGACGGCTGTTCTACTGGTGACCCATTGTCTCAGGAGGTAATGAGCTGTCAGTGTAAAGTTCATTGGGCTTCACTGAACATCCTGTGTAATGGCATCAGGAATATGGGCTATATTCTTTCATAGAAAAGCCATGTTCACAGGGGAGCACCCATGTCTCTCATGCTCGTGTGCAGCCACTTCTCCATTGCTGACCACTCCTCCTAGTCTGAACAGCCATCCCTGCACAGCAGCACTGAACTGGAGGAGACGCCCTGTGACCACTGAATCAAAGTCTAGGGCCAAATGGCTCAAACCTGAGTGTTTACAATTCAGCCCCCAAACAGATTTTCAGACCCCCTCCATCACTACAGCCCTTCACTGGCACTGAGCAGGGATGTCCCATGGATCCTGTCTTCCTACCCAGACCTTTGCCCAGTGCATCAAGGCCTGGATTCTCAGAGGCCCCAAGACAAATACACTCCTCAAATCCACTGACTCCTGTGAAAACTGATGGACACTGGGAAGTCTATTGGAGGCTATTGCGAATCCTGTCCAAGAGGCCTGGTATACAGTGCTGTGTATTTTTACAGAAAAGCAGAGTTCACCACTGAGCACCTGTTTCTCACACTCTGGGATTGTTGAATTTTTGTGCTGGGGCAGCAGGAGGAAGCACTGCGACCTGAGAGCAGAATTCACTCTCACCCACTGAGGGAGTTGCAGCCTCACAAGGCATATCACAGGGCACAGGACAGACACAGGCATGTGACTGCTTGTATTGGTGTGTTATGAGAGTGGGGGATGTCAAGGGTAAAATCACTGAGCTTGGTCTTTTCTTTTTGTTGTCTCATCTCACAAACCATTCCCCTGGCTATGACAGCTGAATGCATCACTCAGTAGTGATACAGTCACCTGCCATACCCAGGCCAATGATATCTGAGGACTTCAATGTCGGGTGCTCAGGACAGCCAGTTAGGAGTATGCTGAGACATCTTGACTTTCCTATGTCTAGTGAGAGTGCCAAGGATGTTGCCATTTCAGGAGGGAATCGCCCTCTCTCTTTCTCTCTCTCCCTTTCTCTCTTCCCGATTTCTCTCTTTCCCAATTTATTTTGCAAAATTATTTCGAATCTTCATTCCCTTTTGCTTGGACTCACAAAGGAGACATGTTTGGAAACCACCATGGTTCTCTCAGGACAAGTAACCATTTCTTTCTCAGCTGTAGCCCACGTGGTTGCACTCTGTGTCTGAGTCACTCTTGGACCTACCAGTTCCTCCTCCCATCCTAACCCTGAATCCATTTCACTCATGTCTAAATCATCTCCGCTGGAATCCGCTGTGAATGCAAGAGCACAAGGATACTTTGGCAGACCTCCACATGGGAACTCCTCCAGAGCACCGGAGACAGACCACTTTGCATGCCAGATGCAGAGGTTACAGTGTGTGACAGAGAGGGGCTATGGGTCAGTACTGTGCATTTAGCTTTGTTTTAAGTTGAGCCTTTCTGATTCCCCTCTGCTACCTCAGAGCCCAAGAGAAACAAACAAGGAACCCTAGTGCTCTTCCTCAATGTTGCTTGCTCACTCCTTTGGGCCTCCAAGAGGGCTCCTGCAGGGGATGGATGTGGCTGCACCAGCTCATCCCCAAGCCCTGCTGTGAAGAATAAGTCTGGTCTCTAGCACACTTTGTAGTCATTATTGCACTTGTATGATCTTGAATCCACACACTCCAGTACTGCTCATAATAAGCAGATTGTTTGCACCCACAAGACTTCACACTTACAGACATTTTATCCCTGAGATTTTTCTCTCATGTTCAGGCTGTGTTATGGGTCAAACCCAAGTGTGAATCCTGGCTGTATATATTTGGAACAAAGGCAGCATGTCTCCTAGCTCTCCTGGCCTTGTGCACCCTGCTCCCTTTAACCTTCTTTTAGGCCTCTTGGTACAGTGACCAGCCACTCTTTGGTAATTTGCTCCTCTGCCCTATGGAGGGTGCTGGCTCTTCTAGTCTGGAAATGCTCCAACACTCCAGTCCAACCTCTCTTCTCAGGTAGGAAGCCTTCGCTTCTCATCTCTTTTCAATTACTTTTTCTCCCTTTCTGTGCCAAGCCCATGCAGCAATCTCTCCTGTGGGCACCAATCCCCCTGGTGCTTGAGATCATGACACTGTGCCTGCTTTTCCTGATAACTGCCAGGCTCTACAGTGCCCAAGTTCAGTGTGAAATGGGATCCCAGCTTGCCCTTGTTGGCACTGGATTTAGACCCAGCCAATATACCTTTGTTCCAGATGAGTACAACCCTCAGATGGACCACAACACCTGCCAGTTGATTATAGGCGAGTGTATTGATACAGAGTGATAACAAAACAGCAACAATAAAGTCACACAATTCTGTATCCGCTAATGCTAGAGCTGTCATCAGAGTCAAAGTACATCTGGTCCGGATGCAGGCTCCATTATGAGACTTTCTCTTAGGTATCAGCAGTCTGGAGGTTGGATGCCGAGGCCCACAGCCCCCCTCCAGTGGGGCACATGAGATGGGCTGCTGGTATGTGCCCTCTGTCCATGGCGACCTCAGGGTCCCTTCCCAGGGGATGGGGATGGGACCCCTTTCAGGGAGGAGAAGGAGGAGGAACCCAGGTGGGATGAGAAGGAACAGGGAGAGACAGGACAAAGGGAGGGACCCTTTGTTAATCTCAAGTCTCTGCTTTTCTATTCACCTGTGCTGTTGATGAGTCCTGATGATTCTTCATCCATGGCTATCTCTGGTTGGTTGTCTCTCTGTGGTCACACATCCACGTAGCCTTCCTGGTTTTCTCCTAATTTGGTGTATTCCACCAAAACCAGGACTCAGCCCCCACCCGCTGCTCTGGGGCCTTGTAGCTGGTGTACTTATCTTGTGTTATGGGACAGTACGGTATATGCTTCCTCAGTTCCCAGGCTCTGTGTCCTTGTTGGGTTAGACAACCTGTCTGCCTTGAAGGCTGTGATCTTATGTTATGGCATGTCCCCATCAATTCTCAGGCTGTGTCCATCTGTTGGCCTTGTTGTGCTAGACACCCCGTCTGTTTGCAGGGCCAGGAGAAGCTGTGTGTGTGTCTCCCAAGCTCTTTAGAAATCCAGTTAACCCCTGCTGCCCATCTTGAACCCTTATAATACATATATCTATTAGGCCTGTGTGAGTCGGCAGTGATCCCATCCAGCTCTGAAAAGTAGTTTGTACATTCAAACAAGCACTTAACGTCATCACCAGAACTGAAGCCATCTTCCTACAGCTCAAAAAACAAAAGCTGCCAACTATCTCCAGTACCCCACAAACTGCACACTGGAATCTATCAAAGACAACAAAACCCAACTACCTGTGGGGGCGCATTTCTCACCCAACAAACACTCTGCCTCCAGTCTCTCAGGCCTGATCCTGAGAGGGAACAAATTACAATGCAAACCACTTTTCAGAGCTG
>NW_005843085.1:386109-387600 GCF_000455745.1 Alligator sinensis
CCCCACCCCAGCCTGTCCCTCCCCACCGACGCCTCCATTTCCATTTTCACTGACTGGCTTTCTTGCCTGCATTGTGGGCCAGGCCAGCCTCTGTCTTCTTTACTATTCCTTCCATCCAGGACCACCTGAAGGTGCTTCCTCAGCCTGACAAATGAGTTTTCAACCCAAAAGCTGGCATCTCAGGCAGGTAATCTGAGCCTCACAACTGCGCTGCAACCAGCAAGTGTCAGGCCTGTCAAAGACATGACGGGCCTGGGCATTCCTCATCCAGGACATTGTGCATGCATGTGTTAGCTGGAGGTTATGGTGCCTCCTACCCGCCTTTCACCAGGGGATCATTGGTCCTGGCATTTATAGGGCTGCCGCACCACCAGCAGTCCCACCAGGCCTCACTACCCTGGCAGGGTTGCAGTTTTAGTGGTCATGCGCAGGAACTGGGGTCTCCTCCTTTCCCATAGCTCCAATCCCATACCTCCAAGTTTGTCCTGGCAGGGGAATGAGCTCATGTCCCCTGCTGGCTGGTAATGCAGTTAGTGCCCCCTCCAGCTGAGAGCAGGGCACTACTTGGCTTTTAAAAAATTTTAAAAAGGAAATTGGTGCAAACAGAGTGAGGAGGGTGGTACTCAGTCCGTCTGCAGGTGGAGCTTGGGGAACCCCAGCAGCGGGAGGTTCACCTTTAGGAACACCAGCTGCTCCACCAACATAGGATCCAAGCAGGTGCAGTGGGGTGTCACAACATCCCCAGCAATGCTGAACACCCTCTCGCTTGGAACACTGATTGGTGGACAGACAGGTGTTGCTAGGCAACTGTGGCCAGATCCTGCCACATCTGGCTGCAGCTTGCCCAATAGGCCAAGGGGTTGCAGTCCAGTGTGTCGAAATCCTTGGTTAGATAGGTACCCACCGAAGTCTCAGCACTACCTGCCCTAGGCTGGGGTCTGGTTGGTTGGGACCCCAGCATTGAAGCCATGCCCATGGCCCACATTGGCAGTGGCTGGCCTGGAGGAGACTGGCTGGTGCTGGTGCTGGCACCGGTGCTGGTGATGGCACCGGTGTTGGTGCTGGGAGTACTGGCACAGGAAAGTGGATGCCCCTCTTCCACATCTCCTCCCCTCTGTACTTTGGCCTCCCTGACTTTGTTCACCAGCACCTGCATCCAGTGATCAAGGGTTTTGGGGCTGCCAATGCACATGCTCCCCTTCACACTCAGGTTGCACATGCCTACCATCATGTGGACCATGTGGCAGAAATGCCCCCGTCGGTGCCCCTCTCCCGAGATCTGTCTCAGCCAGCCTGAGAGGATGCTGTTGAATCCCTCACAGCGGGGATCTCCCACCTTGTCTGCAGACAAAAGCCTGGTGCCTGGGAGGCGATGCTCTGGTCACCTGGGCAGGGCGGGGAAAGACCCGGCCCTACGCGCGGGCCCAGGTAGCCAGGGATGCTTTGCAGATTGGACAGTTTGTAGCCAGTATTGGCAGCTTCGGTTGGACC
>NW_005843085.1:388381-388974 GCF_000455745.1 Alligator sinensis
CCAGGGAAGGGGTCGGCCGGACGGGAGGCACCCTAAGGGAGGCACTCGGAGCCTGGAAGGTGGTCGGGCACAGGGAGGTGGGCGGCTCAACGCAGGAGCACCCCCTACTGGCCCGCCACAGACCATACTGTACCACAAGGGATCCAGCCATCTCCTGATGCCCTCCTTCAACTGCCTCATCAGTGCCTGTATGTCTGGTGACAGCAGCCTATCCCAGCTGGGAACATTGATCTCCTGGAAATTCTCCATTTGGTTCTCCAGTTCCCTCGCTAGGGGGATCACTGGGCTAAGGAGGGAATTGCCAGCGCTGAGGGTTTTGGTGGCCTCGAGGAAGGGCTTGAGGACCACCAAGATCTGGGAGATGGTACCCCACTCAGCTCTGTTCGGGGGGTGCTGATCCCAATCTCCCCAAGTGAGGCCATCTCATGGATGGCCTTCTGTTGCTCCACCGGCCTTTTGAGCATCAGATAGGTGGAGTTCCACTGAGTCTCTACATCTTTTATGATTCTGTGTTGCGGGATGCTCGGCTCTGCCTGTTTCTTGGCAAACCAATATTGGGGGGAATGGGAATAGGTCTTGGCTCTGTCCTTTGG
>NW_005843086.1:0-23563 GCF_000455745.1 Alligator sinensis
CCGAATGGGGGTGATGCGTGGAGCCGTGGGCTGTTCAGGGGCCACTTAACAGGATGGAGCCGCAATTGGGGTCATGGTGCCCGCAGCAGGGTGGGTCTCTGCCCTCCTCCACCCTTCCCCAAGGAAAAAGTACAGGCCGCGCAGCGAGTGCACACCGCCGAGTTATTGCATTCACCATTTATTGCGACAAGAGGAACGGGAGCGTGCAGCCCCGAACCCGCCACCCCTCCCTGCCCACCCCAGCCCCGTCACGGCTCTTCAGGGCCAGGGCTGGGTTCACCAGGCCCCGTTCCCAGGGCACCGAGCGCCTGGTCCGGGGGTCCCGGAGGTGCAGATGGAGCCGTCCCGGGCTCCTCACCGCCTTCCTGCGAGTGGGATGGAGACACCGACACCGACGGGAGGCAGGCGCTTGAAGATTTTCTTAAAGCCCTTCTTGATTTTCCTCCTCAGCTTCTTGAATAGACCCCTGCGGACGCGGTCAGGCTGCGAGAAAGAGAGGCACCCATGAGGGTCTCCAGGGCAGGACCCACCTCTGCCCACCCAGGGGTCCCTTCGGCACCAGCCCTCCCTGCCCAGCCCCGGGCACACGTGCCGGGACCCTGCTGAGCAGGAGCCGGGGGCCAGGGCGGGCGCTGGAGGGGGCACAGACACTCACCAGGGGCTCGGCGGGTTGGCAGGTGACCAGCACCATGAGCGAGGCCTCGGAGCAGGAGAAGGTCCCTGTGCAGTCCAGCACCGCCTGCCGCGGCAGCGAGGAGAGAACGGCTCAGCGCCACGCGTGGCACCTCCGGCACGGCCATGCGCCGGGTTTGCCCGGCCAGACCCCAGCCCAGCCGCCCCCGGCACCGGGAGCTCAAAGGGGCTTAGCCCAGGGGCAGCATTGCCACCCAGTGCCGCCCACCCGGGCACCCGGCCCCTGTGCAAAGGAGGGGTTGCACCCTGCCCCTGTGCCTTCCTCACCCCGCCATCCTTGAAGTCGCACTGGTCCAGGGGCTGGTCCTCGCCCACGGGGCACTCGGTCTCCTTCAGGGTGAACTCCAGCTGCCGCAGGGGATCCGTGCTCGCGTCCTGGGGAGACAGGAGCCCAGGGTTGCTGAGGGGTTGGCAGGGAGCGCTGCCCCGGTGCCCACCACGGCCTGGATGCCCGGCCCAGCGTGTGCTGCAGGGAGCCCCAAGAGACCCTCCCCAACTGGGCCAGGACCCCCAGAGCCCATGGGGCTGCCGTGAGCCACGGCTGGACGCTACAGGTCCTGGTGCATGGAGGAGATGCCCCCACCCTGTCCCCTGGGCTGGGCAGCCCCTTCCCGCCAGCTGTGACCCGCACGGGGCTGGGCTTGGGCACTGCAGGCTGATGCTCACCCAGTCGTCCCGGGACTCTGCCTCCAGGAGCCGGAAGGCGAAGTCCACGCCGGGCCCTTGGTTGTAGACGTCGACGGCCGTGGCCAGGGCCTGGGCGTAGGTCGGCGTGAGCTGTGGTGGGTCGGTGCCAGGGGTGGGCAGCTCGGTGCTGGCTGCCCCGAGCAGGGGCAGGAGCAGGATGACCCAGCAGGTCTGCATGGTGCCGTGGGTCTGGGCTGTGCCGTTGGCTGCAGGGAAGCCCTTTTATGTGTCGTCCAGGGTCTTGTGCAAGGAGGGATGAGTCATGGCCAAGGCACTTGGGGTTTCCCCGGGCTGCAGCTTCCTCGCCCTGGGCACGGCCCCCTCCCTGCTGCCCAGGTGTGCGGGCTGTGCGGGCAGTGAGGATTTTCTGAAGTTGCTCAAACTCCCTGGATTCAGGGCCCCGAGCTCAGCAACGGCAGGGGTGGTCTGGCTCTGCGGCAGACACCGCAGCCCATCCGCGGTGCTCTGCACCCCAGGTCCAGGCAGGTGCTCGTGGGATGATGGCTCAGTTTGTCCTCGTGGATGGGGTGGCAGGAAGCTTATGCATTATCCCAGCATGTGGAGGCATCCTGGCCCCGGAGAAGCTGCAGGAAGGATTGTGTCCATGAGCTGGATCCTTCTGCTTGCCTGTTGCCGAGTACATTTCCAGAGGCAGGGCCCCGGGCCTGGCAGCGAGATGCAAAAGCAGGCCCCAGCTTTGGGAATCCCGGCTCTGATCCCAGTGGCAGGATCCTGTGGAAGATAAGCCTGCCTCGCACACTTAATTCCTGTGCACGTGTAAAAGCACAGGTCTCCTCTGATACTTCAGATCTCGGTCTGGGCATCCCAGCAAAACAGCCTAGCTCAGGGCTTGAGGACCATGCCCCAGTCAAGGGATCTTTAAGATGCAAGTCCTTCTGCACTGCTCGATAACCCGTTCTTTCAAGTGTTGCTGCACCTTCCTGCTTTGGCTTTAGTCTATAAAGTCGTGGAGGGTGCAGACCAAGGGGACGGGGAGCTGTTGTTCACCAAGTCCCTGAATCCCAGAACTAGGGGGCACCTGCTGAAACGAGTAGGTGAAAGAGAGAAAGTACTCTGTAAAGCAACACACCGTTAACTCGTGGAACTCATTGCCGCAGGAGGGGGTGGAGGCAGAGAGCACAGGCAGGCTCAGCATGGGACTGGATACGTTCCTGGATGATTGACCTATTCCTGGCTATTGAACTGACTGGCTGGAGATGTTTCCTCTGCCATCTCCAATGGTGGATGTCAGGGATCATTGTAGGGAAACCATCCACTTCTGCCGCTGTCGGGGAAGGATAGCAAGCTAGATGGATCACTGGTCTGACTCAGCCCGGCTCTGCTTAGGTTTTTATAGCCTCCGGGCAAACTGCAGAGGTTTTCCCAGCAGGTGTTGTAATTACCCCCGAGGGATGATTTTTGACATGCATGAACCAGATTTGCCCAGGTGAGTCACCTTTCCAGCACCCGGGCTCTGAAGCTTGCTGCGGTTGTATCTGTTCATTCAACAACGCCTGAGGTTTCAGGTTTTACGGGGTTTTGCAGGTGTAGAGCCCTTTCATAAGCCCTGCCTAAAACCCCAGGGCTGGTCTCGTCTGGGACCTCTCCAGATCCGTGTATTGTCTGCGTAACATTCAACAGCTCCCTGGCCTTCAGATGTCAGCCCGGTACCTGCAGGGAGCTCGGGAACCTGGAGCCGCTGCTGCAATCACCAGTGATTTCTTCTCCTGTAGGCAGGGCAGCTGGACATATTCCCTTTTACAGCTTCATTCAGATCCCGTGGATCCAGCTGTGATCTTATTTCACCTCACCCTCATTTGTCTACATTTATAATAGTCGGACTCACCCACAGGTCCTTGCCCTTTGCCTACGACATGCACCTGTCCAACATGATGGGACTCTTTTTTAACTCTATCTCTCAGGCTTATTTAGTAGGGAACTGGGCGTATTTAGTCTGGATTAGAGAAGACCGAGGGGGGTTGAATAGCAGCTTCACCTCCCTGCAGGGGGTTGCACAGAGGATGGAGCTGGACTGTCCTCAGAGGGGGCAGATGACAGAACAAGGAGCAATGGGGTCAAGCTGCAGACAGAGAAGTTGAGGTTGGAGATTAGGAAGAACTGTCTCACGAGAGGGTGGTGAAACACTGGAAGTTACCCAGGGAGGTGGTGGACTCTCCATCCTCACTGGAACAGGTTACCCAGAGAAGTTGTTGAATCTCTATCCTTGGAGGTGTTGAAGACCCAGCTTGACAAAGCCCTGGCTGGGATGATGTAGTTGGGGCTGGTCCTGCTTGGAGCAGGGGGTCGGACTAAATGTGACCTCCTGAGCTCCCTTCAACCTTCATTGTCTGTGATTCTGTGATTCAGAAGATAAACCCCGAGATTTCAAATAAGAATCCAGTGTGTTAAACCATTCTGCCTGCTGTGCTTGTTCTACGTTCTTTGCAAAAGAAGAGTTGTTTTGACTCCAGAAAAAAAGCTTAGGTTTTTTACTCCAGAAAAATACTAAAGCTGAAATACTAAAGGGTCCTTGAGTCTAACAAGGTGGAAAACCACTGGTTTAGATGATCTGCTTTTCATGGTTCGGAAGGCAGCAAAACAGATGTTAGCTGCTGCCATGTAAGCAATGACACAGTTGCTGCACAGGTGTCTGACAAGTGTCTGTGTGGTGGGGTCACACCAGGAGGACTCTTTCTCAAGAGAAGAAAAGTGAGAATGGTGCAATGCAAATTGGCCTGTGCAGGTTCCCAACACCCCCCTCTGGCTCCATTGGTGTTCATGGGTGTTCACAGGCCATTTTTCTTTCCTCGTTAGCTGATTCTTAGCTACACTATGCTAATTTAGAGCTCTCTTAATTTTCCCTCTTCAATCATGGTCCCTCCAGCTCCTGGTGTGCTTGTATGCCCACAACAAGCCCCAACTTGCATCACAGCTGTAGTGAGTACTGCTTTGCCGGTTTTCTAGATTTCTCCAGATTATTTAATTGCAATGAAAGTCCATATCTAAGTTCCTGGTGGCCGGGTGAGATTGTGATGATACAACACAGTCGTTCTGGGGAACTTGTGTTAACAGCAAGCTAGAAAACTTTATCAACTCAGAGTAATGTAGCCAGACTTTGATCAACTTTTATGTGAGGATAATCGAGCGTTTTGCTAACATCAGTGAATTGTCTCACAATGCCCTGGGGAAGTGGGCAAGAAGTATGCAAGTTTTATAGATGGGGAACCTGAGGCACGTGGCGGGTAAGGGATGTCCCCGCGCTCCACACATAAGTAACAGAGACCAGATTCTGTAGCTCTTGGTCTTCCTGTTCAGCTGCTTTTTCCAAGAAAAAAGAGGAAACCATTGTGCTGTTCCACCCTCCTCTAGTTTTGCTTAAACAGAAGGTCCCAGACACTGTCTTTCAAGATTTCAGGTGTCTGGAAGAAGCAGGTGCTGATGGATTGGGTTTTGGTGCTTTATCCGGTGACCACACTTTGCTTCTTTAGCACCCCCTTTCTGCATTTTAGTCCAGAAAGGGCTGCGAGCTCAGACCTGGTGGAGGGAAATGGCATTTCCTTGGTAAGATGGCAGGGTTTCACATAAAGGTTTTACCTTTGCATTCCCAGCAGGATGGCAGCAGGGAAATACCACCTGCAAGCTAGGTTTTCCTCACTAGTCTCTGGAGTCTGCTTGGCCGTGTGGTTGGTGGGACCGGGAAGAGTTCTTGGCACTTTGCAGCCTTGCTGGTAAACTCATGGCTGTGTGCACCTTGAGGCAAAGGCATCTTGTTAGACCATGGGTAGGCAGAATCCGGCCAATGGCCAAATCCAGCCCACCAATTGATTGGATCCAGCCCATGGCTGCCCCCATGGCGCTCTGCATGGGGCCAAGCTGTAGCTGCCCGGATACTGCTCAGCTCCCCCAGCCTTCAGTGGCGGCTTCTCCTCTTCCTGCTGCTCCGCTTCGGGTGGGGGGGAGCTGCAGCCAGGCAGATCCTGCCCAGCATGTGGGGCCTCAGCTCCCGCTGCCTTCTACCCCCACTCTGCCTGCCCCCCAACCCACCTCCACCCCTGCCGACTCCAGGCACCTAGCGTGCAGGCAACCCCCCCGACACATATGCACATCCATACTCCCCCCACAACCTCCCCAACATGCATACCCCCACACACACTCCCCCACGCCCCCTCTACACACACACTTCCACCCCACACGCACAATATACAAGAGTAGGTCTTTATTTTGAGAGATTATGCAATTGCCTCTCTATCCACTACTCAAACACATGTAAATCAGGACAGACTTTTTTTTTTAAATAAAATTAAAATATGTTATAGTAGAGGTTTGATTTTTAGTGTAGGATTTGTTGTTGTTTTTCAATCTGTTATTTGTTAACATGCTAGCCTCTAAAAGATTTTATGTGTGCAGCCCTTGACAGCTCACTAAAACTCATTAAGTGGCTCTCCGGCCGAAATAATTGCCCACCCCACTGTCTTCCCTCGTATGCTAAATGGGACTTTGCAACGTGTGCAGACAGCAGCAGTTCGCAGGGATGCTTCTAGGGATAAGTGTCCTTGCGCACACGAAGGACAAAGCCATGCGTGCTATGTCAGTTAATAGGCTCCCTGCCACGATGCAACGTCTCGGTGCAGAGGAGGCTGCTGTGCCTGCTAATAGGTGTTACTGTCATCTCGCCCCCCCGGGGGAACCTGAGAAGTGAGAGAACAGTGCGGATTAGCTGGGGCACGCTTGCGGTGCCAACTGCAACATTTTGTTGCTCACCATCCTGAGTCATGCTAGCGACACACATGGGTATGGTAAGAGAAGCAATCGTGTTTCCCCCCTGGGGAGTGCCGAGGGATGGTTACCTGCACGTATGGCTGTGAACTGGCTCTAGGGCTTCGGTTTTGGTGCCTGCTGTTGTCCTTGTGTTGGAACTCAGATTCTGTCTGTGGCTGTGTCTGGACCACGAGGCTCCTTGTGGGCTGGATCCAGCCTGGGGCATCAGAGTAGCGGCAGCAACAACTCTGGCTGTGGCTCTAGCATGGGCAGATTTGGGGGACAGCGAGGGAGGAGCGGGGGGTAGGTAGAGTTGCAGCAGTAGTGAAAAGCAAAGTAGCCAGAGGGTGACCTGGGTTGTATGAGGCCATCTGCCCCCAGCCACACCCAGCAACTTCCAGCAGCCTGCTGGCCCATGGGCAGTATTTTTGACCCCCCAGTCCTAGCTCAGGGGTTTTCAAACTGGGATATACGTACCCCCTGGGGTACGTGATGCTTTGCCAGGGGACTTTTTGAATGGTCCGTGCGCAGCAAGTAACAGCATGGCCACGTGTCGACAGTGTTGAACATGCAGAGGCGTGTCAGGCGTATTGCGTGCATGAGCAGCAATATTTTGCAGGGGCACATGGCCACAAAGGTTTGTAAATCACTGGTATAGTCCATACTGTGTCAGTAGCAGCCCATGGATGGCCAGGTGCATCAGGGCCGGAGGTCTGGGCCCTTCGACTATTTAACATTCACAGATCTTTGTGCAAATTCAGGGGTTGGCATGATCACTCTGACCCACAGGCTGTCTTTCTAGCTTAAAAGGTGTGTTTCAAATCTCACCCGATCACTTACAGATCTGAAAGGACAATCCTATTTTACAGATAAAACCTCCCAGTCTCAGCAGCCTTCAGAGGCCCAGAGCTTGATGCTAACGGTCTCGTATGCTTAGGAACAAGGCTGCATGCCAGAGGCTCCCACAGCACTTGTGCGTAGTGTCTCCCTTGCAGTCCTAGTCACCGGATGGTCCAGTGCTCAGAAGAGCTTGCCAGCTGGCCCTACGGCAGCTGCCGGGTGGGTTGCCGTTTCTCTAGAGCACAGCGTGTGCTTCATTTGCCGGTTACAAGGTGTTTAGTTTAGTGTTTTTGTGCTGATGGAGCCAAGCCGGTTCCTGGCTCCTCTGTCCTCACTGGGCTGTCCATTCTTCATGACCCTGCATTAACCCAGGGGTGGGCAATTATTTGGACCAGAGGGCCACTTAGGAAGTTTTGGTGGGCGGTTGCAGGCTGGGTCAGGACTTCACCCTCCAGCCTGCAATAGCTCAGCAAAACTCCCTAAGTGGTAGATTCCTAGACTGGTCAGGGGGTGCTGGATGGAGTGGGTGGGTGGGCAGGGTCTTCATGCAGACTGGCCTGGGACCCCCATGGGCAGGGCATGCTTGGCCAGGCAGGTGAGATGGGGCCATGGGCACGTGGGGAGTGGCATCCAGCAGCAGGATGGGCAGCCAGGGCCGGGATCTGGGACTGTGATGGGCCTACTATTAATGTGTGGATAACGAGGTGTGTTCCCATTCCCCACTGAACCTGGGAGGGCATGAATGGAAGCACCAGGCCAGGTGGGCCAACTTGCTCCTCAGCCTTGTTTCAGATGGACTGATCACTGGGGACTTGCAGATGCAAGCAGCAGGCAAACACATTTCCCGTGGGTTGGTGGTGGCCCACAAGTTCCATAGATTTAATATATTTCATAGACATTAGGGCTGGAAGGGACCTCATCAGGTCATCGGGTCCAGTCCCCAGCCCATGTAACAGAATGTATTTTTTCCCCTGGCCTGGGAATGGGTTTTCCTTGGTGCAGCATTTGCCTTCACAGAGCGGGCTGTAGCATACATTTGCTTTGCCAGCTGGGTGGTAGTGCTGCCTGCAGAGCTCCATTGCCACCTTTCAAGTCCAAGGTCGGCCTCTGCAGGAAGCTGGGGCAGGTGTGATAGGGAGCAAAACGGTGGGGAAACCAGCAGCTGCATGCCAGGTACTGTGCGCGTGTCTGTTCACTGAGCCTTGCCCTCGTTGCCTCCCCTGGGGAGCTGTGAGAGGCAAGAGGACAGTGCAATGGGATGAAGCCCCTGTGTGTTGCCAACAGGAGGGTTGGGTTTGTCAATGCCGCTCGATGATGCTGTGGAAGTAAAGGGCCGTGCCAGAAAGAACAGGCCAGTTCTTTCAAAGAACTCCTGCGTTCAGTCTCACCAAGAAGAGCCGTAGCCAAGGTCCCAAACACGGGTGGGAATGGTTTCCTCCCAGAAATGGGTGCAAGGTGGTTATCAGGCCGTGGCCTCGAACCTGGGGCCTTGGCCTTCCTGGTGCAGCCGCTTGTTGCAGTCTCCCCCTCCTCTGCTGAGCACCAGAGTGGACGTGGGTGGTCAGAACCCATTATCTGGGCCTAGCCACCCACCCGCTCCCTGCCACTGGAGTGACAAGCGAGGGGCAGCTGACCCTTTACCCCTCCCTATAAAAACCCCTGACCCAGAAGAGGAAGTTTCTGGACAACATTTTGCACCCAGGCTGCCTCACCCTTGGCTTGTGCCTCTGCCGGATTCTCCAGCAACCCGGCCTGGGTTGCCTGCAGACCCTGAGTTTGGCCTGACCCTTTGGCTTTCTAACTCACCTCCAGTTTGATCTCTGATACTAGACCCTGCGCCCTGCGTGACCCCCTGGATCTCTGATTCAGTCCCCCAGATGGTCCTTCTGGCTTCCTGGCTCCCCATCACTCCGACTGCACGCTCCCCTCAGATCTTGGTTGCTTCTTGTGACCCTGGGGGACCCCCAGACTAGGCCACCCACAGCCCGGCATGACAGTGATCAATGTGCCTTGATGAAGGGTAAAGCCAGGGCAGATTTAGCACAGAGAAAATAATGACTCTGAATCAGATCCCTACTTCTTCCTCCCAAAGGCCTTCACGAGACAAAGATACCAGTCGATGGTTTCAGCCCTATCAGCTGACACAGATAGAAAGCATTGTACCAAAATCTCCTTTTCTAAATCGCCTTGAACGATTCTTCTCTTCGGCCGTGATGAATGGAGTTCTGTCCTCAGCATTTCAGCTGGGAAGGGACACCGACCGGGCAGATCTCTCTCTGATATCATTAGCAGAGCACGGGTGGCCTGATAAGCACTGAAGGAGCATATTGATCCACAAAGCAGAAAGCACAAAGCTAATGTCTTGGAAATGACTTTGCTTTATCTGGTGAAACCCAGGCTCTTCCCTCCTGCTGGTCCCTGGGCCGGGCTCTTACGGAAGCTTCCAAACCAGGTGAAACATGACAGCTGGAACGAACAGGTTTGAAAGACCGGACACTTAACACTTGCTTTTTTTCTAATAAGAGGAGGAAAAAGAATAAAATGCACTGTGTTGCTGCCTGAACTTTGAGTTTCATAATCGGGGATGGGACGATGAGGTGCATGAATGGTGGGATTAGAAATTGGGAGAGGTAGGGGCTATTCTTGGCTCTGCTGTTGATCTTGCTCAGCAGTTCTGGGCAGATCGTTTCACATTTAGGTGCGTGTGTCTGTCTCTCATCGGTCAACTGAGGATAGCAGTGCATGTCTTCTAGGGGCACTGTGATGGCCAAGTGATGTTTGGGAGAAGTCCAAACTCTCTATAGAGAACGGTGTTGAAAAATTCAAGGTGTAAGACTTTTGATTAAGTAGTAACGTGGATGCTAGCAAAATAGCTGCTTTCTAGGTGCCGTAGTGGGCAGGCAAGAAGCTTCACAAACCAGATGTCTGCTTGTGAGTCTTCTCTCTCCTGGGTCTCCACCTTGGAGGATTGCTGCCGTTCCATCAGGAAGCCAAAGTTGCTTCATAGCCTGCTAGGGTTGGGTATGTGACCAGTCCAAAAGACTTGGTCAGTTGCCCATCAAATACTGCCAAATAACGGTCAAGTATTTTAAACACTGATTTATTAGATCAATACAGAGAGAGACTTTCATCTTTAGCAGCTTGGATGCTTATAAATTGCAAATCCCCCCGATGTCGTTAACTGTTATTGTGAAACAAGGAAATGGAATCGTACAACATTGTAATGAATGCGTATAACAAACAGATGGTAGGTTAGTATCAGTGGGAGCGATATTCAGCACTGAATGGTAGTTTTCCCTGCCTTTTATCCCAGAATCCCGGGTCAGTCCAACCAGCTATGAAATGCTGCAAATGAAATTAAACAGAAATGAAAGGCACAGCAGCTGTAGAGGACAGAAGTTGGCTGTTCTGGTTTGGGTTCCTCCCTCAGCACAGAGTAGCTCCTGAGAGAGAGGGGGAGGGAGGATCTTCACTCTTGTGGGGTGAGGAGCTGTTCCTCCTGCCTTTGCTAATGGATGATACTGGGATGCAAGGGAGGCTGCTACCTACACAAGGGCATTTTTGGCTTTGTGAAGTTTTTGACTGCAGTCAAGTAACAGGCAATCAGTCGACATAGCTAACAGCATCCTGGGCTGCGTTGGCAGGAGCGTCGCCAGCAGATGGAGGGCAGTGATTCTTCCCCTCTGTTCAGCACTGGGGAGGCCACATCTGGAGTCTTGTATCCAGTTGTGGGCCCCCACTACAGAAAGGATGTGGACAAGTTGGAGAGAGTCAGTGGAGGGCAACAAAAATAATTTGGGGGCTGGGGGACAGGACTTGGGAATGAATAGCAGTCTTAAACTACCTGAAGCGGGGGCTGCAAAGAGGATGGAGCTGGACTTCTCACTGGTGACAGATGACAGGACAAGGAGCAATGGGCTCAAGCTGCAGCAAGGGAAGTTGGGGTTAGATATTAGGAAAATCTTTCTCACTAGGAGGGTGGTGAAGCACTGGAACAGGTTACCCAGAGCGGTGGTGGATTCTCCATCCTTGGAGGTTTTTAAGACCTGGCTCAAGGAAACCCTAGCTGGGATGATGTAGTTGGGGCTGGTCCTGCTTGGAGCAGGAGGTTGGACTAGACGTGACCTCCTAAGGTCCCTTCAGCCCTCATTTTCTATTATTCTATTGTGTGGGTGGTCAGTTGAGCACCTGGCTCACCGTACAGCTTGCTTAGGGATGGAACCAATCATTGTTATACAAGATCCCAAAAGATTGTGGCCTGTACGTGCCAGACCCTCTTTCGTAGCATTCAAGAATGCACCAAACTTAGCCTGACTCCCCAGTTTGGAGTACTGAGCAATAAGGTATCACATTAAAACGAGTTTTGCGGCACCTTGTGGTAGACTTTCTGTTGTTTCTGTCTTCTAGCCACTTGCACTGAAGAGGGGACTAATGTTCAGTGTGACTGAATGGTCCATTTGCAAACTTTCACCCTTGTGGAGCAGCCCACATTTCAAAGTTAAATTAGTGCTTTAAAAATCTGGCTCAGAAAACAAGACAGTGGAGAGGTATGTTTAGATGTGGAATGTGTTTGCTTGAGCCTGTCTGAAACGAGTCTGGCTTTTCTCAAGCATCTAGAATGATCCAGTTATGAACAGGCTGGATGTGCTACAAGATACTCAGCAAGAAAAAGTCATGTTGATGGAGAGAAGAAGATTGAACCAGGTCCTGGGAGGCTGGGGTTCTTTCCCTTGCTCTGTCATTGACTTGGACTTCTTGGGCGAGTTGGGGACCCAGCCTTCCAAAGTGGCAGGCAGATGTCAGCAGGAGCCACAGATGCTGGGCCCTTCCCATAACTGGGCTCTCAGGCCTGGCTTGGCTGTGATGTTAACTCAGGTTTGCCCCTGATTGGACACCTGTTACATGTGTGCATACCCGTCTGGCTTGGAGTCAGCAGTGCTTTAAGCTCCAGATAGCAGGACTGCTAAAGGAGAGGGGGCAGGTTGGAGTCCAAGCATTCCTGATGCTGGAGCTGGTCATGTAGAGGGATCGAGTATCTCTGGTCACAGCTGCTGCTCAGAAGCTAACCCTATCGCCATTCGTAGCTTGACTGCTGTTCTGGGGACATGCCAAGCCCCGATCTGTTAATTGAAGACAAGTCCTAAATCTCACTGAACCTAATCCAAGCCTGATGCCAGTCCAAGGAAGTTAATGCGGTTAAACCTAACATCAGTTTAGTCCCTTCTACCTCAGTTTCCACACTTGGGATGTTATGCACCCATGGCACCAAAGGATCACTAAAGCATAATCAACCCAGAGGGAACATGGAATACGGCTCACACCATTCAACTTAACTAAAATCTAATTGTATTAACACATGAACTGTATTAATATTTTCTACATAGAGAGAAAGAAAAACCTTTAGTTCAATGGTCTTACCCAATCCCAGATGTCATTCCACATCATAGAAAAGATGGCCAATCAGTTCCTGAAAGTAGAGGGTGGTCGTCTGTGAGTAACGGCTGTTTTTGGATGACAACACATACCCAAATTTCTTGTTACCCCCCCTTTTATGCTTTTTCTTTAACTTTACTCCTCCGATGACTCTTCATTTCCAGGTCCCATTGATTGATTTCTCTGTGAGCATCATCATACTAGTCATGTTTTTATCCTGTCACCCTATTCCTTTGTTCCAACAAACCCATCATATGCACACATTTTACTTTGATCTTTTCCCAGTGTCTTAATTTGGGCATGCCCTGGACTCCTAATTTAGTCTGTCCATAAAAGCCAGAAATTCAAAGGGCTCTGCAGTTGGGCACTGTCCAGTTGGTCCCCTCTTATCACCTTTCATTAACATATCCAATCATGTCATCCCTTTGATTTAGTTGGTTAGTGCCAAGTTCAGTTAATTTGAGCTAGTAACAAGGGCCACACTGTAAAGGTCTGTTCAAAAAGTATCAAGACGGAATGTGTATTTGTGGTACAAACTATTGGGTGAGGGGGCATGGTTTTGCTGAACATGTCTGGGCATGTTGGGACTCCTCTGGACAAGTTGGCAGCTCATGGTGTTTCCCTGGTTTTCTGTGGCCAGCGGTTGAAGTAAGATCGTTTGTCTCTCACGTCCCCTTTTGTTGTGTCAGAGTGTCCAGAACAATGCTTGTGCGTTCAATTTTTCATGAAAATCGGGAAAATGGCAAGTGAAACATCTGAATTACTTAAAATAGCATTTGGTGTGACACTATGAGCCATGCAAGAGTTTGTGAGCAGTATCGTCGGTTTAAAGAAGGACGATCATTGGTTGAAAGTGATGAGCATTCCGGATGCCCTTCAACATCACAAAATGATGAAAATGTGGCAGTGCTTTGCAGTCTGGTTTGAAATGACAGGCGATTGACTGTCTGAGAGATAGCAGAAGAAGTTGGAATTTCTCTTGGTTCATGTCATTCAATTTTAACCGGCGATTTGGGAATGAAACAATCAGAAAAACGACCAGAAAAGTGAGCGTCCGACTCTTGGATGCTTCACCATGACAATGCGCCTACCCACTCAGCACAGCTTACAAAGCAGTTTTTAGCGAAATTTTAGCCAAACACCATATCCCACAAGTGCCATAGCCTCCATATTCATGTGATATAGCCCCATGTGACTTTTTTTCTCTTCCCTCAACTAAAGAAAACCTTGAAAGGAAGAAGATTTTGTGATGTGGAAACCATAAAACAAAATGCTACTGAGCAGCTTTTGCAATTCCACAAATCGCTGATCAGAGGTGCTTCCAACAATGGCAGAAATGTTGGGAGAAGTGTGTGGCTGCACAAGGAGCATACTTTGAAGGAGATTAAGCTGAAACTCCTGTAAATAAAATATTTAGTTTCCTACAGCATTAGTCTCGATACTTTTTGAACAGACCTTGTACATGCCTATATTGATAACGCTGGCACGTAAGCTCCCTATGAAAGTGAACTCAAGGCTATTCGCTGATAGCACAGATACAAAATGAAACAGAAGAGCTCAAATAATAATGAGGCTATAGAGAAGCAATGGTTAAATAAGGCTGAATATAACAGAAAAGTTCAAATAATCCTATAAGTCACCACTCAAGCAGGTGCAACTAAAGCTGCCCTAACAGAGGAGCAGAGATGAATTCTGACTCCGGCTTGTTTTGATCCCAAGCTGTGTGTGCTAGGCACGCTGACTTTCCCAGAAGGGCTAGAGGGGTGTTGCAACAAAAAACACCTGCCTGGGAATCCATACCAGTGAAGACTTGTGCAGGGGTTGGGTGGGGATGGGGTTGATTGAGGAAGATCTTCATCTTGTTCCAGTTCTGTTTCCGACACATTGCATGAGCTGGGAGTTCCCACTGCATCGGGTTTCCCATCTCTGACGTGGAGGCAATGTTGACTCGCTTCCTAGAGAAACACTGCAAGAGCAGGGAGCAGCCTCCTGGATCACCCTTCCCACTTTCCATACATGTGAGGCACACCGAGCCTGGCAGATCCTGGCTGTGCTGGGGGAGACACTGTTGTCAAACAGCTGCAAGTGGTGTCTGAAGCCACATCCTGAGCAGATAGTACTTGTAAAGTTCCCCCACACGGATGCCTCAGAGGATGGAAATGTGTCCAGGAGCCCTGGTAGAGAAAAACGACGAGCTCAGATGGGGGGAAAGTCTCGGGCCAGGACTGGTTGCCATGAGCCCTGTTCTAGATCCAGGCTCTGAGGCTGGTGTGCGTTTTGATTTCTGAGGGCACCACTTCAGCACAGAAAAACACAAAGTGTTGCTACCCTAGTTCGGAGCAGCAGTCCATTTAGCACAGTACCCAGCAGAAGATGCTTTACGGGGTGGGTATATGTGCAGGGCATGTAAGCCATCCCGTCAGACCCTCCCGAGCATCCAGCATCATTGGTTTTGGGCTCTCAGAGGATACACCCCTGACCCTTCTAATCCCATTGCTCCCAGTAGCCCTGTTCTCCATGAATTTGTCTGGTCCGTTTTTTAACCTAGCTATACAATCTGCCTCTACGGCCTGTTGTGGCAAGGAGTTCCTCAAGTCAGCTACGTGCTGCCTGCAGAAGTCCTTTCTTTTGTTGGTTTTAATCCTGTTTCCTGCTCGTTTTAGGGGTGCCCCCCACTTCTTGTTTCCTGGGACTTGGTGAGTGTTCACCTTGTCCACGTTCTTTCTGACATTAAAGACTCCTCAACCTCCTTTCCAAACGAAGTTGCCCAGCCTTTTCCCTTGCTCCAGGCACAGCTGCTGCTCCATACCCCTGATCATCTTGGTTGCCCTTCTCTGTACTTAATGTGTTGGTTTTCTTCCTCCGGCTGTAAGTAATAATCATGCTACCTGCATCCCACAGGTGTTGCGAGGACACCTTTAATTACTGAGGACTCCTTCAAATAGTGTCATTTAGAGGGGTTGAGCTCCAAAGGACATGGAAAATGTTCAGTACAGTTGCTTCAGAGGGTTTGGCAAAATGCAGGAAGTGGGTACATCCAGCAGTGTGGAAAGCTGAGCTGTCTGTCTCTGCTGCTGCATGGGAGTCAGCTGGGGTCTGGCTTCAGAGTACATGAGATTAGGGCCGGGGTGCACATGGTTATTTGTGTGAGGCCACTGGTGTTGTAATGTCCTTCTGTCCCCAGGGAGTCAGCCTGCCTGCAGCCAAGGAACGGGGACAGCTTGTGTTCCTGGAAGGCCTGAAGTCCTGCTTTGAGGTCCTGTTCAAGGAGGAGCCGCCCACGGGACAACCAAGCCCTCTGCAGTTTATCAGGTAACCGCCTGAGCCTTTAGGAAAAGTACAAGCAGCAGTGTGTGGGCTCAGCACCCAGCCCAGGGACCAATGTAGCTGGTGCCACGTGGCAGCAGTTGCAACAGAGCTCCCTTCTGACTCCTCCTTCCAGGTGCTGCATGTGACGGCAATCACTCTTCAAGTCTTTTATTGGTAGTAGCAACACATGCACTGACCCTTCTAAGTGCAGACACATGAGTCAGTCCAAGCTTGAGATAGTGCCCAACACCACAGGTCATCTGTCCTGTCCTTAGTCACCAGCACCTCTGCTCTCCCCCTGCTGGGACCCGTACAGTCCAGGTTCCCCATCTGAGCAGACCAGGCTTTGGGTCTTCCCCCTCAGCTGCTAGCTTTGCTTTCTCTGTTCTTTGAGACTCTGAGGAATTGGCTTCAGCCAAGACTCATGCCTTTGTGAGAAGCAGCTCCTGTCTGGGAGGATTGCAAAGAATCATAGAGAAGTTGGGCTGGAAGGTTGCTCCCGAGGTCACATCTAGTCCAACCCCCTGCCTGAGGCAGGGTCAGCCCTGTCCATACCATCCTATACAAATCCATAATTGAATCTGTTTGTAAAATTCCCATCAGCCCTGACACAACACAAGGCATCACATATGCACTGGCCACAGAGAAAGCGGGGGAACCACAGCACCCAGTGTCCTGCTTCTACAAAAGGTTGTTAATATAGGCTCGAGAGATCCCAGGTAGAGGCCACACCCCTTGCTACAGAGGAAGGCAAACCTCTGTCCAGTCTGTACCAATCTGACCCCAGGGTAAAGCCCCTTCCTGACCCCAAATGCAGCATTGGTCTGAATTTAAGTGGAGGGGCAAGACCCTCTAGCTAGGACCCTCCAGGGCTGAGTCCCAGCAGGAGTACTGGCACAGCCCAGTCCCCATTCCCAACCTGGGCTGCAGCCAGCACCTAATGCCTCTGAGGGAGGCTTAAAACAACTGTGACATAATAGCAGAAAGGAGGGAAGGGGGCAAACACTACAGCCCAGAAGCCTGGAAAGTCCCCATGGTAGAAGACAGCAGAGCTACACCTAGACCGTCCTCCACCAGTGGCCGTCCAACCTCTCCTTGAACACCTCCAGCAATGGGAAGTCCACAGCTTCCCTGGCAGCTATCCCACCGCTTCCCTGCTCTAACAGTGAAGAAGTTTTTCTTACCTCCTTTTGCACCATGCCTGGCACTGACCAGCCAGTCCTTAGCCCTTCCTTTCTCCCACATGCTTCCTACAAGGTTCACTTGCACGTTCGCTCTGTCTGCATGTGCCTGGGAGGCTTCTGGGCTCTGATCGGAGCAGCCCAGAGCTCTGACAGGCGACTGACTTCCACCTCTGGTTGCTGCAGTACATGGGCATGCTACAACCTTGCCATGATGTGATTCTGGGCTGCAGCTGGACAGGTGGTGTAAGCAGTTACACCGCTGGCTATCTGCTTGGGCTTGCTGTCAGCTGGCACTTTGCCTCCCTGGCACATTAGCTCTGGGCAGTGCATGTCAGGCTGGTTCTGTGCCTATCCCACTGCTGCCTGGATAAACAGGGTTAGATATCTGCAAGGCTGTACGTCCAGCATTCAATTCACACTCTCAAATGGAAACGACTCAGAAACCCTGAAATACTCACTGTGTTGCTGTGACTGTGCCTACCTGGGGCTCTCCTGGTTGCTGAGGAAGGAAGTGGCTCCATCCTGCTCTCTGCTGGGGGCTGAGGGTGGAGTGGGCCCCTTTCCCTGTACTTCTGGCCTGGGGACAGGCTGGGGCTTCTGGCCTGGAGACAGGCTGGGTGAGCTACTGGAAGGGGATCCTTAGAGGGAAACTTTCTCAGATGCACAGGGCAGTTGTACAGCTGCAGGGGCCCCTACAAGACATGGGACAGAGCTTTTCAGTAGTAATAAGCTATTCCTGTCTCTCTGTGCACTCTGCAGTGCTCTTGTCTGCACCCATGGAGAAATGAGCGTGACAGAAGCAGTGTGTCACGGCTGCATTGCACTAGCAGTGCTTGTCCCAGTGCAAAGCACCTTTGCATCAGATACAGCTGCTTTTTGTCACAGAGGAGGTCATGCTGCTTTAGTTGCACCAGCTTCTAATGAGAGCAGGGCCAGTACAGCAGGCGCACCAGGCCCAGGGACACTTGTCTTCTCTTCCAGAGAGGGTGGCTCTAACCTGAAAGCCCTGTACGAGTTTGTCCGCACATCCCTGACGCCCTCGGAGAGTGATTCCTGGAAGTGTCCTGTGCTGCTCGTGGATGATGTCAGTGTCCTGCTCAGCCTGGGCATGAGGCCAGTGGATGTGTTGGATTTCATCCATTACTGCAGGGCCACCGTGTGCTCTCAGCTAAAGGTACGGCCGGACTTGTCTGCTCCCCCTGCCCACAATTAGAATCAGAGAGACGTGGGGCTGGAAGGGACCTCTAGAAGTCATTGAGTCCAACCCCTGCCTAAGGCAGGGTCAGCCCTGTCCAAACTAGCCCAGACAGAAGTTGAATATCCAGACTGCTTCTCAGCGGCATTCTTCCCTTCAATCAGCGCTGCTTTGCCTGGGATTAGCAACCACTGCTTTTCCTCCACGGGGCAGAGCTGCTGCCTGCTGTTGGGTACTAATGAGCTGAGTGGGCTTTGCCCTTTGGGATACTGATCCAATTCCAGCTCAGGCATGGGCCCAAACTCCTTCTGCAGTTCCCATTTGAATTAGTCAGAGGTATTTCAGAGCATCACCATGGTGCGAGAGTGGGGTTGGCCTCCAGCCGTTAGATGTGGCTCTGTGCTGTTTAACATCCGCTGTGCTCCATGACACCAGGGTGTTTTTTGGTGGCCAGGAAAGTGAGGTCTCCCCATCCCTGCTCCAGGACACTGAGGGATAACTGGTTATTGGGGCAAAGTGATGTCCTCTATGCAGATGGAAGAAAGAAATATTTTTCATCTCTTCTTTTCCCAAGCAAAGAGTTGGTGGGGTCTTGAGGGTCAGACATGGGATTGGCTGTACCTCAGCCATACCGGTTACATGTCTCCGGCTCTTCTGACAGCAGCCTGAACTGAACTGTTCTCCGTAGCATCTTGGATAGAGCAAGAGACTAGATCTTGGGCATTGGAAAACTTGTGGGGGACAGGGTGACCTTCAAGCACCTGAATGGGGCTTCTTTAAGGGTAAGAATGGATTCACTAGGCAGGACACTGAGGGGAGAGCAGGATGTGAAACAGCACAAGAGGAGGTCTGGAGGCTGGTGGGGAAAAATCAGCACCCACTGCTTTTATAATCAGTATTGGCTGCCCTGGGGAGATGGGGGAGAGTCTGTTACAGCTGGATCAGGCCTTTTCATTAAAAAAAGAAAAAAGCCAGCAAAAAATATGTTAATGAACAGGTCAATGTGGGCTGAGGCAGACTTACATGATCTGGAAGTAGCACTGGGTTGTTCAAAACTCCCCCATTCCCCACCCCATCTCCCACAGCATGACTGATGGGAACTATCCCCCCGGCAGTGCCTCTCTTCACAGAGTCAGAGAAAAGTCGGCTGGAAGGGACCTCCAGAGGCAGGATCACCCTGTCCAAACCATCCCACGCAAATCCATTGTCAGCCTCTTAGCAAAACAACACAGTCAGCCCTGACACAACACCAGGCATCGCCCCTGAACTTGCCACAGGTAAAGCAGGGAGGCCACAGCAGCCAGTGACCTGCTTCTATAAAAGGTTGTTAATACATGCTCCAGAGATCCCAGGAAGAAGCCACACTGCACTACAAAGGAAGGTGAAATCCCCTCCAGTCTGTGCCAGTCTGACCATAGGGTACAGTTCCTTCCTGACCCCAAATAGGGCTAGCTCTCTGCTTAGTGTTTCTGAGGCTTTTGAATCTGCTTACAGATCAGTGCAGCTGGTAGCAGCTGCTTTGTAACACAACCTTCATGTATTTTTAGGCTGGAGAGAAGGTGTTATGTAACCTGGTTCTTTTCCCACCTCTCTGATTCAGGACCCAGACTGGTGTGGATGCAGTGGAGCTAGGGGGCTCGGTAACTTAGGACGCGCTGTGTTTGTGCGAGTGCAGGTCCTTTATCTCCTCCCATGACCTGGAGGTGACTGTCAGCAAAGGAGTTAACTGCTCTCTGGCACTCTCTGCTCCAGGGGAACGTCGTAGTGCTGGTGCACAGCAGTGAGAACTCGGATGATACAGAGAATGAGTTGGTCGTGAACGCCCTGTGTCACCAGAGCAACCTCATTCTGTGGGCAGAGGGGCTGGCCACCGGCTACTGCAAAGACATCCATGGACAGGTAACTCCTGGGAGAGTTTGCTCCCTTCTCTTGCTGATGGATGACACGTGGCAGTCAGGAAGTTCCCATGCAGCACAGGGCTAGAGCCCTGGGGTGGTTTGTATTGCAATAGGCTCTGGAGAGGTTCCAGCAAGGACTGCTCTGTCCTGTAGAGCAGCCCTCGGGCTGTCCTACTCAGTACCCTTGACAGTAATGGTGTGGTGGCACGGTAATGACGTCCCCTCCTCCTGCCGTGACCTCTTGGGAGAGGAAAGAGCCATTATACCAGCTCTCCGCTGATCTCCAGGCTTCACCCTGCTGGCTCAGATCCCCTGGTATGGTGCAGCCAGAGCAAAGCAAGGCTCTGACCCTGCAAACTTGCTGCGGGAGGCACGTGCCATGAAGTCCGTGCTGCTGGGAGGGGAAGGTAGGACAACGGGGACTGAGGCTCTGCAGAGACCACCTGCAGCACAGCCTGGGCTGCTCCTCTAGCACAGAGGTGATGGTGGCTGTGGTATAACATGGAGGAACTTCTCTCAGCAACCTCTTCAGATGACCCCAGGCCTGGTTTGGAGGCCAGGAAGGGCAGAGCACTATTGAGGACTCAGTTAGCTGCTTGGCCTCTGCTCAGGCCACTACCAGCAAAGGTGCCTGCTTTGGTGACTGCAGGGTGATCCCTGGGTTGGCAGTCACAACCCTTCCAGCCAGGCCAGTGAGGGACTTGAAAGGCTTTTTAGCCCAAGCTGCATCGTTGACATGTCAGGCCTTTCTCTTGGGGTGATGGGGCTGTGACGGCAGCCACAGGAAAGCTGCTCCCAATCTTGTTTCTTGTTTGCAGCTGAAGATCATTCCAAGGCGGCCAGCAGAGCTGTCCACAGAGAGGGATCTCCCCCGAACCTACCAGTACAAAATTCAGGACAGGAATGTCACGTTCTTCGCCAGAGGGATGTCCGCGGCCGTGCTGTGATCTTGGAGGCCTGGGGCAGAGAGGACGGTGGTGCTTAATACCTGGGAAAACAGAATGTGGCAGCAGCTCAGCCCAGTCCCTCTCCCATCACTGCCCCCAAACATCCTGATGCAGCCTCAGCCCTGCTGAGATCTGTCTGGGTGCAGTGATTCACTTGGCTGGTGCTTGTTGTGGGATCGGAGCCTAAGCCCATTCCCTCTGCCCTGCCCTCGGGCCGTGTTCCAGCCTCAGGGAACTGGGAAGAGCAAAATATACTGCAGTGATCAGTGAATTCCAAATGCAGATACATCGGGCGGGCAGCTGCCATCTCCAGGCCGACACTGACTGTTTGTATTGCAGAGAGGACTGGGTGTCTGTGGTGCCAGGCGCTGGGCACATGGGGGCTAGTCGGTGCCCTGCTGCACTTGCAATCCAAGGCCTTCCTTTCATGTGACTGCTAGAAGTTCTGGTGGCAGAGAGCAGCTGCTGGGAGGAAGCCCACAGCACATGTCTTCTTGAAGGCTCTGCATAGCTCGTTAGACCTGGGCAGCTTGGCTTAAGCAGCTGTGCTGGCAGGGCATGGGAGGCACCTTGGCAGGGTGTGGGGTGCACCCTGGGAAGCACCAGCTGGCAAAGGGGCTGCAATAGCTGGCAGAAAGCTCAGCTGAGTCCATACAGCTGGTCCTTCCCTGCTGGCAGAAGAAAGGACATGTGCTGCTGCAACGCGGACACGCTCATGGTTGGCTGCATCGACCCCTCTCTCCCCCATCTGGTTTTGTCTAATTCAAGTGTGGGCTCCTCACTTTATATTTCTCATTTTGTATTAAATACAGATCCTACTGTTCTTGGCCCACTTTCTCTGCTGGAGTCTCCAGCCAGTTTTGGAATGCAAGTAATTAATCCTAGGCACCACCAGCATCTGTCTGAGAAAACCCTGCTGGGAGCTCATCACTCACTTGGCTTTAATTTAAAAAGTTACAAGCAGTAAGTTAACTGATACTGTGATGTGACAGCTGGGGGGTGGCGAGGGCTTGCTTGAGCAGAAAGGCCAGCTGTGGGTAGAAGACACTGTTGGTGTTCTTGGCGAGTTCCAGCCACAGTCCCTTGAGTCACCTGGATGTTTCTGCTAAGCTTGCCATCTTAAATCCTCCTTGGTGGGCTTCAGAGCTCACATCCTGGTGAGATGAAAGGAGCAGAGACTGGAGGGCAGGTTGCTTTCTGGTCCAGATGCAGACTTCCAGTGTCGGCAGCTGCATCTCTGCTGCCAAAAGGGCTGTTCTGTGGGCCCTGAAGTGGGGGCAGCTCATCAGAATTGGGTGCAAACACGAGGCAAGGCAAGGTCACCTTCCTGAGTCATTGCGCCGGTCACCAGCTCAAGTCCAAGTTTATAGCAAATGGCTAAGCCATGGAAATAACCAGATTGCTTCTATTAAGCAGCCAGGCATGATAAGAGCAAGCCCCCTTGTCCTCCAGCACAGATGCACCTCGAGCATCTCTGCGGACTCAGGCAGCACGTTCTTTCTGCTCACAGTCAGGTGGTCTCCAGGGCAGGAGGGGCTGGTATTATGATTTTAAATACAAATACAAGCTGGGAGCTTGCACACACTGGCGTGTTGGTGCAGCACATGGGAGAGGTTTATCTCCGTTCCTCCCACGTGGTAGCACAGGCCTTGGTCCCCATCAATTATCTTAACACTCTTCATTAGTAAATTATAGGGCTGGGCTCAGCAGTTAAACCTCGAGCAGGCATGTAACAAAGCCAAGCTGTGTTCAGTGCCTGACAAGAATTCCTGCAGGCCTGATGCATGTGATATATTCCAGAAGTGAATATTTTTTCTAGGGCAGATAAAAATGCTGTGGTACCTGCCGGACCAGGCCCACTGCACTGCTGGGAATGTTCTCCGCTGGACACTCAGCTAGGAGCCTTCACTGTTCCCTTCTAAGCATTTTCTCCCGCCTGTCCTGGGAGCTGCCTCTCTCGCCCTTGCCTCGATGGCCCCTGGCTCCTTGTTGCTTTGGGATGCTGCTCCTCATGTCCTGGTGTCTCACGGGATGTTCTTGGGCTTGATGTGTGGGACTTTATTGTGGTAAAAACTGGAAAACCCCAGGGGGATGGGGGGGAAAGGAGCTGCCAGGACCGCCTACAGCAGTGGTGCTCAGTTTTGACCAAATGAATGGTGCAGGGCCAGTTCATGGACTGGATCAGGCCCTGTGCCATCTCCCCCTAGCCCCTGCCCAACCAGGATTGGGCTCCAGAGGCACCACACTGCCTGTGCCCAGCCACTGTGTGCTGGGGTTGGGCCTTGAGGACCCACGCTGCTTCCTCCCAGCCAGTGTTAGGCCCCATGTTGCCCCTGCCAAACCCTGCACACCGGGATAAGGCCATGAACCACCTTGTGCACCCAATCTGCAGCCTGCAGGTACCCCACAGGTCCATGGGGAGGCTCCACAGGCTGGATGACATGGCTCTGGGTGCTGGATCTGGCCTGTGGGCCAGGGATTGAGCACCCCTCTCCTAGACCCTGGTTAACAGACCAGCAACTTCAGCCAGGGCTGGAATCATCTGGAGGGCAAAGATGCCCACTAACAGCTTCCGGCATGGTGCCACCCCCCATCACCCTGTGGGGATGCTCTGAGTGA
>NW_005843086.1:23573-33966 GCF_000455745.1 Alligator sinensis
ATCCTGGATCTTGCTATGGGGAGAAAGAAGCAACTTGGAGCCCCTTGGCATGGGCAGGGGGGGAGAATAGGAGATGCATGGTGTGCCTGGCATGATGGGAAGGCTTTTATAGGGCATCCTTGCAGAGAGGGATGGAAGGTAGCCTTCAGGGAAATGTAGAAAGGAGCCTGGTTAGGGGAAGCTGCAGGGTGTGTGACTTCCAGTGCTGGTGGTGTAATACCCGTCCTGCAGTCTCCACCCTTGGTTCCTGATAGCTGCCACCTCTGGCATGCTAGGACAGCCACTGCCTACTTTTGAAATCCTCTTCCATTTCTGCCTTCTAACCCCTGGGCTGAGGAACAAAGCAGAGCTTTCAAAGGGCTTGGTTTCAGCTTCGTTGTTACCTTGGAAGATCCTCTGGCTAAATACTCCTCTTTGCCCATTTGCACGTTCTGAAAACTGCCAAAGCCATTTTACAGGGATCTTAGCCAATGCTGGGTTTGGGTGCAAGTGGCATGGGGTACAGCACACAGGAGCTCATTAGGAGGAAATGATGAGAAAGGAAGGCTAAATGTTGGAGGAAAACACAGACGTCTGGGATGCAGGGGAGAGGGGTCTGAGTGGTGTCTGAGATGGACACACAGTACAGCTGATGCCACTTGGGCATCTCACAGGTAATCTTGGAACTGTGATCCCAGCACGTTCCCAGCAGACAGGCGGGCTCTGACTCAAATCCTGCCGGTGAGCCTCCCATAAGTGCTCCCGCCTGCATTTCCAAGAGCAGCTTTGGGTTTCTGAGCCTATTGGGGCGCCTAACTCTTGACTCTGCCCTGGTTTCTTCCTCTCAGCATGGAGTGCCTGCTGCTTTCTCTGCCGCTGGTTCTAACTCTCGTATTCCTCAGCTTTGCATAGGCCAAGGATCCACAGCCAGACTTGCACACACCACTGCATGTAACTTGGCAGGCCTGAATTACCTGTGGCATTGCCATCTGACCTCGGCTCTGCCCCCAGTCTTTCTCCTAATTGCTCTCTCCATTGTGCTCCCAGGCTCTTTCATGCCACTCTCACAGAAGTCTCTCCCTTCTGTGTGTCAGGATCCCTCTGTTAGCTCTGCTCCTACCTACTGTAGCTGTCTTTGCCCACCATCTCCTTGCCTTCTGGTACCTGGTCAGTGACTCTGTGGACTGTCTCTCTTGCACTGAAGGCCCAGTTTGAGTCCAGCTGAAATCCAAGGGCAAAACTTGTATTGAGGCCAGCAGGACCAGGACAGCTGCTTGGCTTGTAAGGTTAGAATTTCTGTATGCAACGAGCACTGGAAGCACTGCTCTCAGCACAGAAAGCATAGGGGGCCAGGCAGATACTGGTACATACTGGTGATGATGCCTATTTCCAATACAAGCACCTAGGCGGAGCAGTCAGCCTCTCAGGTCCTTGAAGGAACATCTTGGAATGCCTTTGGGTGGGAAAGGGCTCGGTGAACACGTGCAGCCCTGTTGCCTTTGCTAGCCCTGACTTGGAAGGGTGTGGTGAGCAATTGGAGGAGACATTTCCCTGAAGACCCAGGCTCTGCAGGAGACGGTGCTGATCAGTAGGGGATATTTGTCCCTCTGAGTTGGCGTTGTGCTGCTGGCACAACTAGGGGCACCGTCTTTCCAGTGGGGTGTCCAGAGGAGGTCTTGCCCGTGTGGCAGCGAAGGTTTCATGCTGGTCTCTGCAGCATTAGAATTGGTTAACTTATCAGGCTAACCAAATCTCAAGCCTGGTCATCCTGTTCTGCCTTTGTACGTCCTCCCTGCAATGTGATTGGACAATGTCATCTTCACTTCCTGTCCCAAACGAGGCCTCGCTGTGAGCTGTGCAGTCGTTGCCATGTTCCTTTATGGCTGGACACCAGGTGAACCCACCACCGAAATGTGGTCTAGCGCTTAGCTCCCTTGGAAAACCTCTGCATTTTACCAGTGATAAAACGATAGGTGATGCGTGGCTGGGTGCGTCTTCCTCTGCCCTTCCCCTCCCCAGTGTGTCTCTACCCAGACAATTCCCCCTTGGGGGCTTGTCTCCACCTTTTTACATAGGAGCATCGGTCTTCTAGGTTGTCGTGGCTGCTGAGGGCTGGTACATGATGCTTCTTTGTGCTCTCCAGCTGTCCATCGCTGTGTGTGGCACCCAGGTGCAGCACTATCCTGTCCTCTGATGTTATCATTGTGTCATTGCTGCTGCCCTCGTCGGGTGCTATTGATGCGCTCCCAGTGTTGAAATCTCAGGAACTGCAGTGCCGGCAAAGTGGCAGCCAGAAGATCCCAACATGAACCTTGTCTTAAAGGATGACCGCAGGCTCGCTTCAGTGGCAAAGATTTGTTCACGTTTATTGTCTACAAGCACAGCCCTAACACGTTTTTGACTTAACCAGGAGCCGAGACATCTGTACGTGTGACCAGGTAGTCAGCACACCACCACGCAAGCTGCCATTGCTTTCCAGTTCTCCTTTTATACAGCGCTCCAAACAAAATTATTCCATCTGCATCTTGAACATCTCGAACCGTCCTTTACCAGGGGCTTGTTTCACATCCTGACCTGGGTGTTCCTGTTCCAGCCTTATCATCCTGGTACTGGACTATCCCACCTTGTACCCTCAGCTCTGCTTCCCAGCTCTTGGCATGTGAGTCCTCCAAGTTTTGTTTCTGTGCGGAGTTCATGCATCGGTCAGGTTTGTGGTGAGGCCTCCAGTGATCAGTGCCCCAGTGAGGCCCACATATCTCCGGCAGGGCAGGAAGAGCATCTAGGGGGTAGGCGCAGGAGCAGGTCCCCATTGCTTCCCCTCTAGAAATGACAGTTTTGCAGACAGCTCCTGATGTCCAAGGGCCTCCTGGAACACAAGGCTGCTCCCTGCAATGCCGGTTGGGGGAAACTGGACCTCGGCTGGGATTCTTGGAAAGTTCAGGACTTGATGGAGGGTTTTGAGGCCCATCTTGCTTCTTACCTGTGAGCTGCAGGGAGGCACGCAGTGTTTGAGGGTGATCATTGCAATGAGAAGGAGGCATCCAGGGCACTATGCCAATGAGCTGATCATAGAAAATGAGGGCTGGAGGGGACCTCAGGAGCTCACATCCAGTCCAACCCCCTGCTCCAAGCAGGACCAGCCCCGCTACATCAACCCAGCTAAGGATGTCTATCCAGGTCTTAAACACCTCCAAGGACAGAGATCCCACCACCTCTCTGTTTAACCCATGCCAGTGCTTCACCACCCTCCTAGTGAGAGAGTTTTTCCTACTATCCAACCTCAACTTCCCTTGCTGCAGCTTGAGCCCATTGCTCCTTGTCCTGTCTTCTGCCACCGAGAACAGTCCAGCGCCATCCTCTTTGCACCCCCCTGCAGGGAGGCGAAGGCTGCTATTCAATCCCCCTCAGTCTTCCCTTCTGCAGACTAAATCAGCCCATTTCCTCAGCCTCTCCTCACAAGTCCTGTCCCCCAACCCCCAACCATTTTCATCGTCCTCCGCTGGACTCTCTCCAACTTGTCCATATCCGTTCTGTAGTGGGGGCCCAGAACAGGATACAAGACTCCAGATGTGGCCTCATCAGTGCAGAATAGAGGGGAAGAATCATTTCCCCCAATCTGCTGGTAACGCTCCTACTAACGCAGCCCAGGATGCTGTTAGCCCCTTTGGCAACAAGGGCACACTGCTGGCTCATAACTATCTTATTGTCCACTGTAACCCCCAAGTCCTGATGCCTGGATAGTAATGGGAGATCCTCTCTGCAGCCAAATCTGAGAGGCAGTGAGCACTGGCAGCTCCTCTTGAAGAGGACAGGTGGAAATGGCCCGGAGCCTGGGACAAGAAGTGAGAACACGGGCTTGGCCAGAAGCAGCATCCAGTGGGGAAGCAACAGTGTTTCTAGCATGCTAGTAGTTTTGCAGAAGAGCCTCCACCACTGTGCAGCTTGCTTTTCTATGCTCCGTGTATTGACAGGAGGAACGTCCAGGCTCCCCCGATCTCCATGGCAAAGTGCAATCACGTTCTTGCAACCAACCTGGTTTCATCTAAGTCATCTGCAACAGGCCTGGCTGGATTGTAGCCACAAAGCAACCTCCAGGAGCCTTCTGTTGCGTCTCCACATCAGGGTTGCCAATTCCAGATTTTTTGTTTGTTTACTGACAACCCGCAAACTTTTTACTGATGACAGAACTTTTTTTACTGACGTGTTTTTACTGACAGATGTCTTGCATAATCCTTCTGCCAGGTCCGGGACAAGGGCTGGGCTCAAATTTAGGGGTTAACACCCACCATAATAAAAATTGTTTGCAGATCATTAGTAAAAAAAAATTTATTGGGTTGGTGACCCTGCTTGACTGCAGCTATGTTTTTACACCCATCCCAAGGTCCCCTATCCACCTCTCACACACTGACACCCTTGACCACACTCCCATCTCACCCCACAGCCTTACTCCGACCGGCCCTGCACCACCTGTCCTAGCACAGACCTCTATCTGCCGCCTTTCCCTTCTCCCAACCCTACAGCTCCACGCTGGCTAAGCAGCTATTAGAGGCAGGCGTAAGGGGTGGGGGATGCAGTGGCAGCACATGGCTGGGGAGTAGAGAAGGGGGGAACCACAAAGCCCTGGAAAGTGCTCTCTGCAGGGTGCTATGCTCCCACTCCGATGCTAGGTGGCACTGCTCTGCTCTGTCTGTCCATCAAGCTCACTGATTCTTTGTTTTTTAGAGACAGTTCCCATTATTTTTGTGTATCAAGGGTTTTTTTTTTTCCCCTATTGCTTACGGATTGTCTGTATATTTATGGACAGTTGGTAACCCTGCTCCACATCCAGCCTGCCACCTCACCTAGCTTGCAAGACTGCCTTCTAGGAAAACCTCAGCAGGGAGGAGAATGCCTGTTTGACTTGCATGCGGGCGGAGCGGATCATTTTAGGGATGCCCGCACAGAGGTCTGGGAGAGTGATTTGGCACCCCCTGCTGAGGGACCTTGTCCACCCTGCAGAAACAGGGAGGCAGCCACAAAAGTGAGGCAAGGGTGTCAGCAAGTTTTAAATACATGAGACATGGTTTAGGGCCAATCATGTCACTAACTTCCCAGGTCAGTTCAAAGCTACCATGTAGAGGGGGGCTGAAGGCATGAGGAGGTCATGACTGTAATTCTTCATATATTGTAGAAACTTGGCTGCCTGTCCAATTCATAGATTTCATAGACATTAGGGCTGGATGGGACCTCGTAAGATTGAATCCAGCCCCCTCATCAGATTGAATCCAGCCTGACCAATGGGCAGGAAGTCAGTTAGGAAGTCCATGATCTCAGAGTACCCAAATCTATCTAAAGTGCTGTTTGCAAAGCAGAACAGTGGGAGAAGGAATTTGAGGCTTGAAGGGGAACGTCTACACCCTGGCAGCAATGTGTCCTTCCTGGAATGGTTCTGGATACCCCCCACCAATCCAGCAATGGTGTTTGGCCTGGGAAAATGTGCAGCAAGGGCCATAGTCCCAGGACCAGACATGGCAACACTGTGCTCCAACTGGGACCTGACAGAGACCACCCCCGCGGGGTATTTAAAACACAGTATTGACAAACTTATAGGAAAACCCCATCCTCTACCTGGGAAAAGTCCCGGTGCAATGAATGTAATCAGGCCACAGCAAGGTTGGGGCTGGGCATCACGTAACGCAGCTGATGTTCCAGTGAAGGGGATGAAAAACGTGCCCCAAAAGCAGCACTGTGGAGAGAGATGTCATCAGAGCAGGGGTCAGACCTTTTCTATTCTCTTTGCTGCTGCTGCTTTGTTCTCTGCTCTTTCCCCTGCTCTGTCCCTCCCCACCCCCCCAGTGCCACCGCCCCCTGGTTACCTATTCTCAGGTGTCCACTGGACATGGGAATACCTTTGTTGTTCCCTGCATGGCTTGTGTAGGGTTTCAGATGCCAGGGTTTTGCTTCTCCCCCACCTGTGGCAGCTGAGACCTCTGTGAGATGTTCTGACATGCTGCTGGCTCAGCTCTGACCCTGCTCTGTCCTCAGGCTGTGAAGAAGCTGAATCTGTGGGCATAGGAAAAGTACATCTTGCATCTCTCCCTCTGGCATCGTGACAAGTTGCTGGGCAGCTCCATGGTGGGTGCTGTCCCGAACTGAGTCCTGGCAGGTCACAGCAAGCCAGTTACCATGACATGGTTGCTTTCATCCTGTTTCTGCTACAGCAGACATGGCCTACAACAAGCGGCTGCTTGCAGGTGCTGAGTGTGGGCTTGACACACGGAAACATTTCAATTAATTCCCTATTAGCACAGCCTGGCTGGAAGCCACAATGGTAACCTCATCCCTTGGCAGGACTGCCCCAGCCTCAGAGGAAAGGTCAGCCTGTGCTTCAGCACAATCTGCCCCGCTTTCACAAATGCCTGGAGCTGGGGGAGTAATTCACATACCCAGAGCTAACCTTGGGCATCCGGCTCTCGTAGGCCACACCAGGAGGTCGTTACAGTCATGAATGGAAGTTAATGCCCTGCAGCAATTGATGTGGACAACGTGGTTTTGCAGTGTCCTGCCCTTGCTCAGACTCCCGGGTGCAGCTGCTGCATGTGGGGAACACCTGCAATGTCCCTTGGAGCTGCCCCATGAGGGTTCAGCTGGGACATAGGAAGCTGGGCCACTAGGAGCAACCTGGGGGTCAACCAGGTGGGAGCATCCATTACCCAAGTGCCAGGTTGGGGTCTGGGTTGGAAGGTTGGAGAGAGCAGGGACCAAGGTCCAGGAGAGCGAAAAAGGGAGATCCAATAGGCACAGTGCGACGTGAGCTGAGATCCAAAACCAGGAGTCAGAGAGCCAGTACCAAGTTCCAGGGCAGATTCAGGGTCAGGGCCAGGGAAAGCTGAAGCCAAGTCAGGAGAATCAGAAAGCAGTGTCCGTGAGGCTTGCAAAACAGACCTGGGGCTGCAGGTGTGCTTGAAAGGGGTGAGTGGTGCCTTCAGCTGCCATCCAGTTGCAGAGAACTGGGGTGGTCGGATTAGCCAGGGATCAGGGGCAGGCGAGGAATTCAGGTGCTTGGCCTAGCTGGGCATGCCTGATCAGAGGCCCTGACAGACCCCAACTCAGCCCTAGCTTCCTCTACCATCGGGGGGAGCAAATGGCTTTGTGCAGCACCTAGCATGACAGGAGTCTGGTGCGCAGGGAGGGTGTCTAGGTGCTAGAGCGAAGCTAGCAGGTATGTGAAGTCTGTGTGCGCATTCAGATGATGCCGGCTGCAACACCCTGCTGCTCCTTGCCTGTCTCTGCTTCTCCCAGCACTTGTTCAGCCTTGCCAGCGTGCCCAGGACTATGTCACCTGCAGGGCCCCTGGCTGCTGTGTCCCTGGAGGCCAGCCTGAGCTATCTTCAACAGCTCAAGTCTAGGCAGCGATAGCACAGGCCTGGCCTCTGACAACGGAGGGGGTTCCTACGTATTGCACTGACCACACAGTCCCGCAAGCATGGCATGGAGCATGGGCGGTCCAGCAAGTCTGGCTTAGGGCAGCTGATGCCTCTGTGAGATGATCTGCTGTGCTGTTGGCTCAGCTCCCACCCTGCTCTGTCATTGGGCTGCAAAGGCACCGAAACTGCAAGTCTAGGAAGGGCCAGTCTTGCTGCCACCCTGGCTTTAAAAGCACCTCTCCCTCTCCGGCATCGTGACAGCTCGTTGGGCAGCTCCACGTCCTCTCCAGCGGCTGGCGAAGCCTGGCAGCGGGAGCCCAGTTGCCTTGGTGCTGCGCTGCAGGGGTTGATCCAGCCAGCAAAGGTTTGCCTAGAAGCACCAGTCCCACTGGAGGTCACTGGGAGGAAGCTTCCAAATCGCGTAAATATTGTTAATGTTTCTCCCCCTCCACACCGATCCTGGCTTTTCTGCAGGAGGTCCAAGTGCTTCCACGAATGGTCAAAGGTACCTGAACCTGTCAGCGAGGGCTGGTTGCCTCGCTCCCTCTGAGCACCCCGGGGCAATTCGTTCGCCAGCCGCTCGTCTGGCTTTCGCGATCATCCCAGTCCTAGCGGTTGAGTATTATGCTCCTCACCATGGGCACGTCAGCAACGATCCTCAGAGAGACGTGGGCATCTGACCACCCTTTACCCTCATCTGTGAGAGCAGGATGGGTTTTTACAAGGGATTTTTAGCTTATTTTATAAGGAACGGTTTGATGAAACGGCTGCTGGTACACACGTGGCGATGCCATAATCGTTTCCAACGCGCCCTTGCTTTACCGACCCCGTCTGGGTGGCCGGATTAACCATCCGGAGGATCGTCCCTCCCCACCTCGGAGCTCCCCCTCAGGCACCGCGCAGAAATAACGTCGCGCAGATCATGGACTGGGACAACAAGGGCTGAAGGGACCTCGGGAGGTCACGTCTCATATATGTTAGGTGTTAGCCTCAACCCGCCAGGGCTTGTCCTCAAAACCTCCAAGGATGGAGACTCCTCTGCTGCTCCCGGGAGCCCGTTGCAGTGCGTCACCGCCCTCCTCGTGAGAGCTTTTCCTAATATCCAACCTCAACATCCCTTGCTGCAGCTTGAGCCCGTTGCTCCTTGTCCTGCTATCTGCCCCCACTGAGACCAGTCCAGCTCCATCCCCTTTGCACCCCCTGCAGGGAGGTGAAGGCTGCTATTCAATCCCCCTCGGTCTTCCCTTCTGCAGTCTAAATCAGCCCATTTCTCTCAGCCTCTCCTCACCACTCCTGTCCCCCAGCCCCACCACCATTTTTGTTATCCTCCACTGGACTCTCTCCAACGTGTCCACATCCTTTCTGTAGTGGGGATGGTCACAGCTGGACGCAGCACTCCACTCCCCACCCCATATTGCTCCACGCCGTCCCGCCCCGCCGCCATGTTGCCTCGCTCTGGCAGGCGGGGGGGCGTGGCCACGCGCTGGGTGGGCGGGGCCGTGCGTGGGAGCGGCGTGACGTCACGGGGTGAGAGGGCAGAGGGCGCAGGGAGCCGCAGCCGGCCGGGAGCCGGAGCGAGGCTGAGCGCGCCAGGAAGGTGGCGCGGCCGGAAGGTGCGGACCCTACTTCCGGCCCCGGGGGGCGGGACCCCCGACCCATTCTCCTGAGGCGGGGCCCCGTTAGCAGTGCGGGTCGTGTCGTGGCCTCCGCGGTGGTGTTGCTCCGAGCGTCCGCTTCGTCCCTGCCCCCCCTCCCCCCCCGGTGCTATGGTTAGTAGCGGGGGCGGGGGTCATCCCCGCCGGTCGTGCCCCGCGCGGGTGCCGTTGGTGACGGGTGTGCTGATTGGTGCCGGCACTGACTGACTTTACATCATTTTGCGACTGGTCCCGTTATTGGTGGCACAATGAATACCTTACCTGTATCATTGATATTGCTGCGTCTTGGGATCATCGCTCTTTCTTGGTATCGTTACTTATTAGTAACCATTGCTGCTGTTCCTGATTAGTCAGTCAATAGTATCGTTACTTATTGGTATTGCAATCAATACTTTACTAGCATCGTTGATACCGTTATTTATTGGTGTCGTGATTGGTATCGCTGCTTATCCCTAGTGCGATTGGTCCCACTGTTGGTGTCGCATTTAATATCTTACTAGTATCATTGATATTGCTGTGTATTGTTATCATTTCTTTGTTATTGTTCCTTATTAGCCAGTAAGTATAGTAAGGTATCCTTGTTTGGGGGAGTAACGGTAGTTATTGGTATCATAATCAATATCATACTAGTATCGTTGATACCGTTATTGATCGCTACCGTTACTTATTAGTATTGTCACTTGGTATCACAATTAATAGCTCACTAGCAGGGATCCTGGCTTTCTATGATTTTAAAAAAACAAACACCCCCATTTTTGGTTTAAAAAAAAACAAAACAAAAAAGTAACCCCAACTCCACGTTGTTCTGTGACTTTAAACACAACGCCGCCAGTATATAGATATACATATATAATATACATGCATCTGTATGTAATGCAGAGGTACATGTATATCTATATATTGGCGGCGTTTCGTTTAAAGTCACAGAACAATGTGGAGTTGGGGTTACTTTTCTTTAACCAAAAGTAGAAAAACAAATCCCCAGTCGGAGAAAATAAGCAGATCCCTGCTTATTAGTTGTATTGGTATTGTTGTGGGGTATGAGTACCCATTGATTGGGGGGGGGTGTTAGTACCTATTCATGCTGGGGCGGGGGGTCGGTGTTAGTGCCCATTCGTGCTTGGCTGGGGTGGGGGTTAGTGCCCATTGATGCCTGGGGGGGTGGGATATTGGTATCCATTAATGGGGGGGGCGGGTATTAGTGCCCATGGATGCCTTGGGGTGGTGGTGGGGGTGGTATTAGTACCCACTGATGCCAGGGGTGGGTGGGTATTAGTGCCCATTGTTGCCTGGTGGTAGTGGTATTTGTACCCACTGATGCCTGGGGGAGGCGGGGTTGTATTAGTGCCCATT
>NW_005843086.1:33997-48883 GCF_000455745.1 Alligator sinensis
AGGGGGTGGGTATTAGTGCCCAGTGATGGTGGGGGGGAGGGGGGTATTAATATTGTTATTTTATTAGTATCAATAGTCTCATTACTTTGTTTGTCATTAGTATCTTTATCTTCTGATGGGTATCACTATGATTATTACTATTATCATCATGCTAATTACCTGACCTTGCTCGTCAGTCAAGCAGAAGCCACTTGGCCCCGGCAGTTTGGGGAGGGGGATTTGTTGTCTCCTTTTTCCAGTTAGGAGATGGCTGGGCCTAGCCAGGGAGGCGGAGAAGTCACTGCCAAGGAGAGGTCTGTGTTAGTCTGGGGGCCATGTAGGTTTGCACCTTGCAGACCGACAGAACCGAGCTGTGTAGCCTGAGCTGCAAGTAGAGGGCTGGCTTCCTCTGATCCAGGTGTGACGGGGCCCTGTGTAGGCGTGTTGGGCCGAGCTTGTCTTGCTCGGGCTCCGGTCGAGCAGGCTGGTGCACCTGAGGGGCTTGTTTTAGACGCTTGGTTGTGGGCTGGGAATCAGGCTCTGCCAGGCAAGAACTGCTCCCTCAGGCATGGTGCGTGCTGCGTCCCAAGCGGCCTTGCCTGGTGAAAGGGTTAAATAGTAACTAAGGAGGGTGGCGGCATTAAGCAGCCTGGGGAAAGGGAACGGAGAACCATTCGGCTAACCTCACCTACCCTGCAGAGACCGAAGCTGCTTAAGACCTGCAGAAGACGGGCATCTCTGTCCCTCCTGTAGCTGGACACTGAGACTATTGGAGGCAAGTGCTAGATGTGGGAAGAGAAGCAGAGAGGGCTGGTTGCTTGTTCACCTCTGTAGAGGAGCCCAAAACGTTCAGCTGGGAGAAACTTCTTGTTTGAGGCTTGTGGAAGCATAGGGTGGCCTGAGGGGCTGTAGGGGAGCCATTGCCTGCAGAAGAAGGGGATAAAAATAGGGAACAGAGCATCTAATCATCCCACGGATGAAGGCAGGGGGTAGTGACTGGTGTAGTGTTATGACTCTGAGCTATTGCTCCTTTTGCAAAAGGAGAGCAGGGGGCAGAGCGTGGGTGCAGAAGACATGGGGAATAAATAGGCACTAAGAGGATGTGTGAGAAGGAGGGGAAGAGGCAGTAAAGGGTTGGAGGAAGAAGGAGACTGCATAGTGTTTGGATAGGGAGAGGGAGGGAAAAGAATTAGTTATGAACCCCCAAAACATGCTTGGTAGGAAAGATGAGAGAATGAGGTGCACCAAGGGAGGGGAAGAAAAACGGGCATGAAGTAACATACTCTATTATTAAATAGATCTGGCACTCTTACGCTCGCAGCACCTAATTGTACAACTATCTTTCTGCTTTGAAGTCCTGTGGATGCTGCTGTGGGGTGATGGACCTGGTGGACCATGTATTTTTTCATGCTGGTTAGCAGTCTAATCCATGGGGTTGTGAATCCAGCAAACGTTCCAGCTCTGAAAGAGCAGGTGGCGGCTTCTGAAATCAGTGGGGAGGGAGCTGGACTTCTCTGTCCATTATAAGGGGGAGAAGTTGTGCATTTGGGACTCGGAGCACGGAGAGAAGAAGCTGTTGTGTCCACTGCCTTTTGCCAAAAATCTCTGGATGCAGCTTCCAGTTTTCTGACGGTTCGTAAAATACAAACAAGCTCCTCTTTTGTACCTTGCTTTTGTCTGTCCTAGGATCCCAGTGCTTGAAATTAGTGTATTGCCACAGACATTTTAATTAATGTCATAAGATTAGGATTACAGGAGCTGTGGTGTTTCAGCAAATGGATCAGTTGGTTTATTCCTTTCTTTAAAAAAAAAAAAAAAAAAAAAAGCTTAGGGTTAAGGGGGGGGTTTTTCTGTTGGTTTTTGGTTTGTTTTTTTTTAATTCTGCACGTATAAACTGCTGATTGTTGTGCTGCTGTTGGCCTCTCATTCATCCTGTGACTGAGAGGAATCACCTGAATGGCTGATACTAGCTCAGCTCTGAATGTTTGAATTTCAATATCATATGTTTACATTATGAAATCCAGCTTGAATAATTTGATCCACTAAAAGCTATAGAAGAGCAGAACAGAGTCAGTTTTCTGTTTCAAGATTGCATAAACAGCCTCCTACTACTTGAAACCAAGGTGAGTGAAATTTGTCAAATGAAGTTTGTATTGAGGATAGCTGTTGGGATAATTATTTAAATCATATGCAGATATGTCCAGTAAGAATCTCATCACAGACATGGAAGTAAATCATTCAACCGGGGGGTTAGAAAGAATGACTGCTCTTCAGACTGGAAGAGATGAAGCTTGGCTGAGTAACTAAGGGGGCTGTAGCTGAGGACAAATAACTAAAGTGGACAAGCTAAAGAAGAAGGAAGTGGCTGTGGTGCAGAGATGTTACCGAATGCATGGAGGTCAGGATTTGTTTGGCTTATTCCTGATTGCTGCTAGCTTGCTGTGTCCCTTGGAGGAAAGCTGCTTAAACTCTGGCTGTCCATGCCTGTCTGTAGGGTAGGATGATTTTCACTTATAAATGGCTTTTTTGGAGCTTTGGTAATACAAATAACATAGGAGCCCCAGTCCTGGATCATGGCTCTTCTTTGCTTGGAGCAGCATAAATGCACCATAAAAAAACCAAAAACCCAGTGCCAGCAGCAAAGAGCTTGTAATCAAAGGGGAAGACCAGAAAGATCAGATGGGTGCAGCCAGGTGGGAGGAATACTAAGAGACTGGATTAGTCAGCATCATCGGCATTGGTTTTAGCACATCAGCAGCCCTGATGGGTGTCGGTGTTTTTGTTGGCATCCTGATGGAGGGAGTTGAACTTTACAAATGATTGAGCGCTCTTGACATGCAAAGTGCTTATGCTATAAAGGGATGCAGCGTGGAAGAACCGCAAATCCTGTGAATCCAGGAAAGCTCGGGCTGCATATTAAGTTCTTTATAGTGAACTTCTTGCCTCTTCGGCTTGTGGCCTGTGATCATTTCACTCCTTGCTTCCCCATTTCAGTGTCCTGCATCTTTCACTGGCAAGCACGTTCAGGCTGCTCCTCTGTCTTCAAGGCGCTGCCCCCCCGAATTGTCCCACCAGTCTTCTCATTGGACCCAGACTAACTGGGTGCCCTTTTCCCTCCTCCTTAAAGATGGAGATGAGAAGCTTTTATTCTATGTGTTGTAGGGTTTGTGGGGGGAAGGCTGCAGGAGTTCTGCAATAGTGCGTCTCTATGGCTCATAGTTTGCAGAAGCCGTTGGCGTTCAGAATCGGTGGTGGTTCCTCATCTGAGGAGTCCGACTCTAAAATAGATAGATGGTGGTAGAAGATGACTTTTTCCAGTGAATCTTTTGACCCATACCCTGAGGCTAGGACACCTGTTCCAGTTTCACAACTTGTGCCCATTTCTTTCCTGTATAATTGGAGTCCCTTGAAAAGGGGCCACAAGGCTGCAAGATGCCTGCTTCTGGGACTTCATCTGGAGGGAGAGAGCAGTGTGGGAATGTGGGGAGGGGAGTTGCGTTTCTTTGGCTATGTTGAATTAGTCTTGCATGGACCATTGTGATAAAGATGCCATAGGAATAATAGTTGGTTTGTTCTCAGTAGCAACGTTCTCAAAGTCCGATTTGTTTAGTAAGAAAGTAGCTTTAGGATTTGTTTCTCTAATGCAAGGAGAAACATGGTAGTGCTTTGCTGCTCCCGGAAATCAAATGTCTCGTTGGTGAGTCTTTCTGATATCACTGGACTCTGTGGAATTAAAATATATAGGATTTTATCCAGCGAGCTGCTGACTCGGCTGCTGCTAAGTGCTTTGCATATTCAGGCCTGCAAAAATGGTATTTTTGTAGTCTAGAGCCTGTTAGAAAGTAATCTATGGCTGCTGTGAGTCATCTCACAGGTGCCGCCTGCATTTCAGAAGTGGATGAAATAACTCTCTCCGCTCACCAAGTTTGCAAAGAAAAGTTTGCAAAGTGCACTGAAAGTCTGCTTGGGAAGGGGCTAGTAAATGTAGATTCACTGTTTTGAAAACTCTTGTAGAAACTTGTTTGCCTGGGTGATGGGTGGCTATGTTAATATTTCCTCTAATATTACAAGGAAATGTATTGAAAGCTACCTTTTTACTACATGACTATATTTTCCTCCAAGGTGATTACTGGCTAATTGTATGTGGGAGAGAATAAGTGTACAACAGTGGGGAAATGTTATATGATTGAAACAAGTTGGAAACTCTTAGGCAATATGAGTTGCACTAAATCCATGCCGAATAGAAGTATGTTACTTAAGAAAGCAAAATATGGTTTAGTTTTTTTTCTGCAGTGACTAATACAGGGTTTTAGAAACCTAGGTGCTTTTCCTGTTTAGTAAACTTGTTTGAACTTTTTAAAAGGTTCTTTAGAGACAAAATTATATTTTGCAGAGCTAAACAGTATTATAAGACACAATGTAATAGAGCAGTAGGCTGAAGTGAGACCATATAATAATGGAAGCCAGTTCTCAACTTTCCTGAGTCCTATTTTTAACTCTGTCTTGGACTTGGGGGTAGTTCTTAGCATCTGTAAAGTTGTGACTTTTACAAACTAGTAACGTGGCCTCCTATAACACCTTGCTCTGCAGAATTTAAAGCAAATGGGCAGAAATACAGCTGGGAAGGTAGTGATTTTTCTCCATTCCACATTACAATGACCCTGAGACTTTCAAAATCTCTCTGGGTTTATCATGAGAGTCATTCACTGTTTGGCTCCAGTGTAGCCAAACATCCCAGTGGTTAGAGCAATGACATGGGATATGCAGACAGTCTTAGGAGCCTGCTCCAACTCAGCTGAAGTAGGAATACATCTCACTTGCTATACAGACCTGGAAAGCTTCACGACGGTTAAGATTTTTACCTTAAACCAGCTCTACTAAAAGTGGGTCTGATGGCAAGAGCTGAGCTTCTGGGTGCCACGTGATGTTAATCTAACATCTAAGTTGGGCTGGTTCTCCCCAAAAAAGACTAGTAAACTAAGTCAAAGAAGATGCATTGCCAGAAAATTGAGCGTGTTTTCTATCACCACCATTTTTAAGTTCACCTCTCAGTAACAATGTGCAGATTTGTCTGTACAGCTCTGCTTCTGAAAGAGTAGAAGTAAAGACACCCCCCTCCTGTCCTTCACTGAAACCATAAAATCATGGCCACAGAGCTGTTCTGCCTAATCAGTCATTTAGTTATTCCAAACGGCACAAATCAAACGATCATCAGGCCTAAATACCACCTGCTGCAATAGCTTTCATCCTGCTTTGGGGAAAAAGTCTGAATGGAGAAAGAACTGGGCAAGGCATGAAACTCAGAAATGGACCAGATGTAAGTCTCTCTCTAAGCTGGAAAAGCTCGTTCCTCTTACAGCTTCTAGAGTTGTACATTTTTTGAGCTCCTGCCTGTGAAACAGCTATGTGTTTGGTGAAGACCTGGGCAGAAACTGTATCTAACACCAACAGCAATCATCACTTCATCTAGAAAAATAAATGCACTGATCTTCATGAAAAATGTAAGGGCCCACTCAGTCCTCTGACAGCCTCTCCAGCCCGCCATCCCCGAGCAGACTTGGTAAGAAAGAGCCTTCTGTCCTGAAGGAAGGGCCAAAACTTGGATTTCAGCTAAAGGATTTGTTGTGAAGTTCTTTTTCCTGGGACGGCCTTCAGGAATTCACTGGAGATCCTGTGGCATCCAAGATTACGTCCGTAATAGATCAGAGGTATGGTGGTAATCTCCTGGATATACACCTTTGCCTCTGGTGGCAAGTATCTGTTGGACAAGCACCCATCTTTTTTCCACCCATCAAAAATGTACACAACCTGCCCTTGGGAAATGAAAGGGCGGGGAGTGAAATATGGATGTGTCCCCATTACTGAGCAGTTCTTCACAAGGGGCTGTAGCAACTAAAGATGATGTTCAAAAGGGCATCAAGGTTACCTCTGCAAAGTGGCTTTTCAGCTGATTGAGGAAACGGTGAATTTTGCCTATTGGTTGTCCTTCCTTACTGTTTAAAACAAAGGCACAAACTTCCACCCCTACCCACCTGCAAAAAAAACTACCCAAAAACCCCTCTAAACAAAGCAAAACAACTACAGGGAAATGAAGAGCAACTTTGATCGTATCCAGCTTCTTACCACATCCGAAGAGTTACCCCTGAAGTCAGCAGTGTGCCCTTGTTGCCAAGAAGGCTACCGGCATCCTGGGCTGCATTGGCAGGAGTGTTGCCAGCAGATGGAGGGCAGTGATTCTTCCCTCTATTCAGCACTGGGGAGGCTGCATCTGGAGTCCGGTGTCCGGTTTTGGGCCTCGCACAACAAAGGATGCGGACAAGTTGGAGAGAGTCCAGCAGCAAGCAGCGGAAATGGTTTGGGGGCCTGGAGGACAGGACTGGTGAGGAGAGGCTGAGGTAACTGGGCTGATTTCCCCTCGGTCTACTCTTCTCCAGAAGGATTGAATAGCAGCCTTCACCTCCCTGCAGGGGGTTGCAAAGAGGATGGAGCTGGGCTGTTCTCAGTGGGGGCAGATGGCAGGACAAGGAGCAATGGGCTCAAGTTGCAGGAAGGGAAGTTTTAGGTCAGATATTTGGGGAAAAAAAACTTTCTCACAAGGAGGGTAGTAAAGCACTAGACAGGTTACCGGGGGAGGTTGTGGAGTCTCCATCATTCAAGGTTTTTAAGACCCAGGTAGACAAAGCCTTGGCTGGGATGATGTAGTTGGGGCTGGTCCTGCTTGGAGCAGGGGGCTGGACTAGATGTGACCACATGAGTTCCCTTCAACCCTCATTGTCTATGATTCATAGTAAAAGGAACTGCAGACTTTTTACCATGATGAAGGGCTTGGAGGACAAACCTTATGAGGAAAGACTGAGGGATCTGGGACTGTTCAGCCTGGGGAAGAGGAGACTTGGGTGGAGGACTCGCTGGCCATCTATAAGCATATAAGGGGTGAATATTAGGAGCTGGAAGAAACTGTTCATTAGGGCACCCCAGGGGAGGACAAGGAGCAATGGCCATAAACTGTTGGAGCAGGGGTTCTCTACCGGGGGTACCTGAGAAGGGCCTACCTAGGGGGTACATGCTAGCGGGCGGGGATGGAACGCCACTGTGCAACTCCCTCCGCTCCATGTCCAGTGGCTAGGGGTACACTGATCCAAAAAGGTTGAAAACCCCTGTGTTAGAGGATGGTTTCAGGTTGGATGCAAGGAAGAATGTGTTTTATGGTAAGGGTGACCACAATCTGGACTAGACTTCTCAAGGAGGGGTGCAGTCCCCAACCTGGGAAGTCTTCAAGAGGAGACTGGACAGACGCCTTGCTGAGATCATCTGATCTCAGCAGTGTTCCTGCCCAGAGCAGGGGGGTTGGACTCAATCTTTTGAGGTCCCTTCCAGCCCTTAATTTTTATGATAAGCTGAGGCTAAAGATAGAGAGAAGAGGCAAGGTCAAATTTTAATTTGAAAATGGACATTGAATTAAACGTGACTAGTTGGGGATTGCCCAGTGAAGAGCTTAGTACACTTGTGCCGGGTAAACAGCCCACATGATACACGACTGCTGGTGTTTATCTTGGTTATTATAAACTTTCTGGTCACGGTACAACACTCAGAGCTGGGAAGAAAAGTCCAGGTTTTATGCTTTAACCACTGGCCTATGATACAGTTTTGGCTATAAAGTGGTATGTGAGACCTTAATGAGACATCCACTCGTTGTTTCTCTGTGCACCCTTGTCTGTATTCACCCATTTCTCTCGTCTTGGAGTCACTGTACAACTCTTACTCTGAACAGTGGCGTCCCAGTCCCTGAATAGGTTTCCTGGCTACTTCTGTAATAAAAATAGGATTTGGGGGGGGTACCCACTGAAGTGCGGGCTGTTTCTGCTTCACTGTTGAAAACTGCATGCGGCAGGTCACAAGGCACTGCTTAAACATGAGGGCAAAGACTCTGTGCCCTGATTTGGCATAGACATTTGGAGTTCAACAATATAAAGATGGTGGTGTTGGGGCACTTTCAGAACTCTTTTGTGCTCTAATGAGATGTTAAATTGCAGAAGGCAGGAAGTGCAATTTCTGTGGCTGTCTGCCAGAACAGGGTGTGCCAGTAAAGAGAATACCTTTTGTTTTCCACCTCCTGTCCAAAAGTACTTCATACTCGGACATCCAGGTTCACAGCCTTTCTTGGTCTCGTGCAGCAAACCACTTGACAAACTGCAAATACCAGCTTATTTGAGCAGTACCTGACCATGCTAGGTGCTTCCCAGTACAAGCAGAAAGACCTGCTCTTTGGCCCCAGGAGATTACAGTGGAAATGGTATGCCTGATACCTTAGGTGCACGGGGTAGGAACAGCATTTGTAGCAAGATGATGACACTTTCCCTAGACATGTGCCCATCATCCTGTTTGTAGATGACTGCGCTCAATTTAAGTGCATAGCATGGGACTTGGACTTCATGTAAGCAGTGCTCCTTAGGTGTACAGCGCTGTGACTGGGTCCCATCCATTTCCAGGCTCCTCATGGTTGGGGCTAGTATTAGGAGCCTTGAAAATGGCTGGAGCTAGTTGGTTCTAGGCCTGTTATCTCTCATTGTTTTCAGTTTCTCTTCAAGCCATTGACAGCTGCTTCTGCTTCATTGTTCATGTTGCCACCTATTATGCCATTAAATGGAATTCAATTAAATTAAGGAGTAGGCAGTGCGGCTAAAAGCTACTTGCATTTGGCCAGTATTTGGGTAACTATTGCTTGTTAAAATGTAAGCCATAGCAGTGGAAACAAATTTGGGATTGAGGTTGTGTAATGCAGCTAGGCAAGTTGGGAACATCTACATGAGACACTTCACTGCACAGTAGAGCTAATTGCTGTGCAGTAAGTGTCCGTGTCTATTGCACAATAATGCAAATGCTTCTTGTGTGGTAATTATCTCTAATCATGAGTAAACTTGTTACCTGCAAATGCAAGTGTCAAATTTACTTGACATTACTTACTGTGCAGTAGCACACGTGTAGATGTTTGACCAGGAGCAAATATACTCCTGGGCAGCAGGGGATGGGAGATTGCTCCCTTCCTCGTGATTGTGGGGTGGGGGCTGGTAGCTCCCTGCTGCCAGGGGAGGGGGACATTGTCCATGCCTGGGCTCTGCTGGCAAAGCCCGCCCCCCCGGAGCTGCCTGCTGCTGAGCAGGGAGCAATGTCCCAGCCCCCATCAGGAGACAGCTGTCTCCTCGTCCCTGGGCTAGCATCTGGGGGAGCCACCTGGGTGTTGCAGGGAGCGGGAGCAGTCTGCTGCTAGGAGCAGCAAATCTGTTCCCATGTCCCTGCATGTATAGACACATGCCCAGGGGAGCTTACTTTCGAGCAGTTTACTCAACAGTAAGCTGCTCCCAAACTAACTTGTGCATGTAGACATTCCCATTAAGGATGTATATGGCATGAATGCAAGTGGATTCCATTGTAAATGTACAACTTCTGAGGCAGTAACCAGTGGTCAGCAGACTGGGGTGTCTGCCTGATGTGAAAAAGAGCTAAATGGATATAATTTAACTGAGCACCTCTAAGAGGAGGAGATGGAAATGGGTGAAGTGTGATGTGTATAGCAGGGCGATGGAACTTGATTGAGATCTACAGTCGAGTAATATGGCAGGAATAATAAAATAAAACGTTATGGTTTTAAGCATTTCTGTAGAGAGATTTTAAATTTTTTAACAAGCAAGCGGAAAAGATTACTTCCATACTTTATCTGGCATGTGGGATATATTACATGCTTACATGGAGGTGATTTTATTTTTTTGCCCTGCTTGCATTCAGAAATCGGCTCCTGCTATACTGCTGGGGCTAGGAAAGAACTTCTTCTCCTTCTCCACAAGCACATCTTAATGAATGTCTTGGCTTCCTTATGTTCTTACCTGGAGCACGGAGCAGGAATCCTAGTATCGTACCACACATTGAGTTGGAAGAAAGAAGTTGAAGACCTGGCTTCTCATCTCCTGGGCAGCTGCATTGCATTATGGAGAACCGAGGGGGCAATCGCATGTGGCTGTTGTATTGCCTGTTCAACACCGAAAGAGGCAGTCATTCCCCTGCCACTTGTTGTGGAACGGGTTGGTTGCTAAATGAGAGGGCGCTGACTTACTCCAGAACTGGTGACATGGCCAGGGATGATGTAGCTTCCGGTAGGTGGTTGGCAACATCTAACAAATTCATAATCACAAAGAGTTCTTGTTCAAAACCACTTCCCTGCTTTTTGTCTGTGTAGAGGTTAAGCACTGAGTCACTTATAGTCCAGTCTGATCCACCTGTGGTCTAGTAAGGGATGACTCATGCTGAATGATAGGTCAGGTTTTCTTTCGGTTCTAGGGGAGACTTTTCTTTGTCAAGCTTCAAAGAAATCTCTGGGCAAAGCTTTAACAGAAATTTAGGGTGGGACAGGACCTCGTGAGATCTTTGGGTCCAGCCTCCATGTGTGTCTGCAGAGAAATGGGCTTGGCCTTGCATCAGGCTAGCTGTCTATCTGGCTGAGGGTCCATCAGTTGCTCTCACAGGCTCTTGAGGAGAAGTCTCCAAAGAAGCCTTCAGAAAGCAACTTCCTTGCAAGCATTGCTTCCAAGCTCCCATTACTTACAAATTGGCCAGTGCCCTGAAGCTTGAAGGATTATATTGCTTTCAGATCACGTGGCTGTTCTTCTGGTGTGTGGCTTGTTTGTTTTGGGGTTGTTGTTGTTTTTTTTAAATCCACACTGTTATAATGATGAAGGTGGTTCTTTATTTTTTCTATCAGTCTAGTCCTTTTTTGAGTCCTGTTAAGCTTTTGGATCATGGGCATTGAACACAGGTAGGATGGTTACAACTGAAACAAACCCGAGAAGAGCTTGGCTGCAAGCTAGTTGGCTTTGAATCCTAATTAATCAGCACTCTGCATGTGAGACAGAGTGGCACTGCTGTCCCAAAGCTCCCTCACAGCTGGTGCAATAGAAATGGGAGGATTGTTTTCAGTACCTAGAAATCCTCCCAAACGGTCTGTTGCCAGACAAAACAATGGCTGCTATTTTCTGAAGGACTTCGTCTTTATTCCGAGAACCACTTCACTTAGCGCAGGGAACTTTTCTGAGGGGCCTGAGAAGACGACAACTTTTCTGGTACGTAGCTCCTTACTATTTAACATATCTAGCTGTAGGCATTTTCCCCTTTCCCTCTCTACTTCCTCGAGCCCTTTACAAGGGAGGTCAGCATCATTATTTCTTACACATGGGGAAATCAGCAAATCATTTTCCTCTGTGTGCCTTGGGAGTTGCTGAGCAGCAGAAGCAGGACTGAGCATATTATTACCTTCATGGCATAAGGCTTGGAGGGTAGAATCCAAGCGTAATGGAAAAGCTGCAGTGCTGCCACATGAAAAGGATAAACAGGAGTATGGTGTTTATTGGAAGTGACAGCTGTTTATAGCACAAAAGGAGATTGGGTCACTGATATAAGTAGGTCTGCATCATGCTAGTGCTTTGAACTGAAGAACAGAGTAAATTTGCAATGCAATAAGAAGTGAGGTGATCTCGGCAGGGCCATCTTGAGTCAAGTGGGTGCAAGACTGGCCAAGCAATCCATGCATTTGATTCCATGGGCCATGAGGGCGTCCCATGCTGTGTGCCTGGGAAGGTGCCCACTTTGGACTTGGGTACCGAATTTGAATTATGCTTGTGAATCGATGGAATCAATGGCTGTGGTCCTGAAGTGAACTTCATTCAGCCACTGCCACTGGGATTGCTCTTCGGTGAAAGGCACTTTCTACAAGGAATGTACAGCACCGAACGGACCCCAGACATCCTGGAGCCTTGCTTCTCAAAGAGCTGAGCCAGGCCTTGCCCACCCAAAGCACCAGCCCCCCCAGGGGTCAGAGCTTCGGTTGTGACTTTCCCATCGGAAGTGTTCTGGACCCTTGGCCTCTCTCCCTGCACAGCACAAAGCATGCTATTCTCGCCATGGGAATATCAGTGGAGAACAGAAAGCTGGTGTTTCAGACCTCACTGTGTAGCAGGCTTGTGAAACAGGCCAGTGGCCTGAGCACAGCCTAGATATTTTTTTTTTTTCTCTCTTCCTCGCTGAACTTCTTTTTAGAGAAATGACTTCCCACCCCAGCCCCCACTGAAGCAGGAGTCAAGTGGGAATAAACTCAGATGATGTCTACTGGCAGGTGGAAAGGCTGGGTCTCATTGGTGTATCCTTCCTTTCCCCTCTTCTTTGAATGGTGCTAACATTCAGGTTGGGATATGACGTCCCATCGCAGCAAGCCTCAGTGTGACTCCCTGCATGTGGTTTGGTAAGGAGGGCAGTTATATAATATTGTATGTGTATGTACATATATGTGTATATATAGAGAGAGAGAATCTCTCTAGTGGTGCGGTTTGGTCGCTGGCACAGAAGGCTGAGATGGCAGCTTTCGTCTTACTGCTGCATGTGCCACCTGGAGCCTGCAGCTCGCCTGTTTCTCTTGTAGTTGGCAGCAGAAGCTGGTGGGATTTGGTTTCAGTTTATCTTCTGTGCGAACTCTGGTATTCCAGGTTTCAGCTGTCTATTATACTTCAGTCGCCTCTGCAGAGAATGCTGAAAAGACATCAGGACCATAGCCGCTCAGCGGAAGCTAAAGATCAGATTCTGGTGCCCAAGGTACCGTCTGCTATTGCTTTTTTTTCTGTGGGGTTTCAGCCAAAAAATGTGCACCGTTGTCTCGGCAATGGAATGAGAATGCGTCTTTCTGTACTGTGTCGAACTGCTGTGTAGGGAGAGCCCTTTGGCTTGTATTGGCTCCTGGTTCACCTAGTTGCCCTTGACTGAGAACGGCTTTTGGTGCCTGTTGAACCCATTTTTTCCATGAGATGGCATGACTTTGAAATAGGATGTCTGTCTAATCTGGTCTCAAACGGGATCAGCTGTGTTATCTCCTCTGGTTTTGAAATGACTTTGAAAGTAGGACAGGCAAGGACTTTTTTGGGGTGATAATTTTTATTGGGCCAACTGCATAGCTGGAAGAGATGTTGGATGACCTTTTAGACACACAGTACCCTTCCTACAGATGGACCACAGAAAACTTTTCTGCAGGTCTGTTCAGTGTTTGTGCTGGGGGGAGAGGGGAGGATGCTGCTGGATGTGTGTGTGTGTGGGTGTGTGTGTGTGTGTGTGTGGGGGGGGGTGGTAATCAGGTAGTTAAAATTTGTGAATATTTGCTGTGCATTTAATCAGCGTTTGCTAAAACAGAGGTTTTCTTATTGCAGGTACAAGTAGCTGGGGTAATGTACAATCCTGACAACTATTTTTTTTTATATGTTCCTGCAAATTGAGTGTCCTGTTCTTCTTCCGCGCCCCCCCCCCCCACCCCCCCCCGCCAACCCAATCACCCCCCACACACACACACACTTGGTGAGACTGGCAGCTAGGATGGGATTTCAGAACTAAAAAAGGTAGGATGTGGAGGTACACCAGCCATTGAAGAGTTCTCCAAAGCTCCTAGGAAGGAAAGCACACCAGGCTATTTTATTGCTGTACCACTGTGTCAGAAAATAAGGAGGTCAGCAAGGGCGCACACACACACAGTTAAATACATACAAAGCCTCACTCTTGGGGAACTAGGAACTATGTTCTGGTGCTAATACAGGGCAGGTCAGGTTCACCTGCTACTGTAAGTTGTAGGAGAGGGACCTACCTGTGATTGTTATTGCTAAGTAGCGGTTAAATAACGTGGCAGTCTCTAGGGCACTGATGACTTTGCAGAAGAGCACCTTGAAGGCGGTACTAGTCCTACCACTGGCAGAGGAAATGCTGCCACAAAGTTGTGGAACTGAAGTGTGCTCCATGATAGGGTAGACTGGGCTCTTGAACCCTGGTCAGCAGCCAGTTTAGGAGTGGAGCCCCAGTAGATGGGTAAAGGATCTCCTTTGCTCCGGCAGCTCCTGTGGCCAAGCTGGTTCCAAATGTACTGGAACCTGCCTTTCCTTTGGATCAAACCAGCAAGGCTGAGAGGGGAACGCTGGTGTGTAGGCAGCTCAGCGTCTCCATATACACTACCCAGGCTCTTGAAGCTGGAGGGATCTCTCTCTCCAGGGTGCTCTCTATCTTTCAAGCAAGGATTACTTTCAGCAAGCTGATGTCTCACTTGGCATAATCTTCTTGTCTCGTGAGATGGATGCCTGCTTTTACTACTACTAAATTAGTGTTGCATTAGGAGGGTGAATTCCCTCTAATAGTCCAAGGTCCTGCTTGCCCTCGTGGGCTATATCGTAAGAGCCAGCTTTTGTTGCTCCATATTGGGGGAATGACCTGTCCAGACCTCTCCAGTTCCTCCTTTTTTTCTGAAACGGCAGGTGGACAGAGTACATGTATGCTACCAGCGTTCTGCATCTTGCCAGGAGCAAGTGTTTCCTTCATGCGAAGTACGGGGGGTATATTGGGAGTGTGGACTGCTTGTACGTTTTGAGATGTCTGTTCAGGTTCCCGGGAATGCTAATTATGGCAAAGCTAGAGCTCTCCATTAGCGCTGCTGGATGTACTCCTACTTCACCTTCGTATCCAGTATGCTCAGTGCTTTAAAGAGATGCCAGTATAAAGTGAAAAACATTTTAAAGCAGAATCCCTTGCCTCGTTTTCAATAGCAACAAGATTGATGGAAGAAAATAGCTCTTTAAAGTGATCAGAAATAACCCTTTAAAATGGGATTTCCTGAACGATGAGCATAGAGTAGGTGTTTTACCGTCACACTAGCTCAGTGCTCTGATGTGTTGCTAAGAACAATTTCAGCAGTCTCTCTCTTTCTCTCTCTCTCTCTCTCTCTCTCTCTCTCCCCTTTTTCTGGTGATTACATGAAAATCTTGCACAAAAGAAAACTTACAAAGGTGTAAATGGCAAATCAAAACTATCTAAACCTCCCCAGGTTTTTCTTAACAGCAG